>NW_025920220.1:189170-378158 GCF_902686445.1 Sciurus carolinensis | reverse complement strand
CTCCCTCAAAAGGGCTCGCCGCCACCTCCCTAGCAAAAATTCGTCAGGGTCCTGACGAGCCTTACAGTGACTTTGTTGCCTGGCTTAATCTAGCTGCGGAGCGCTTACTTGGACCAAGTGAAAACGAGAGCTCCTTTGTAAAATATCTTGCCTTTGAAAATGCCACCCCAATGTGTCAAGATGTTCTTCGGCCCCACAAAGATAAAGGGGACCTTTCTGACTTCATTAGGCTGTGTGCCGGGGTAGGACGGCCCATGCCATGGGTCTCGCCATTGGCGCCGCCTTCACCAAGGCCCTTCACAACCCTGGCCCACGTATTTGCTTTACTTGCAAACAACCTGGCCATTTTGCATGAGACTGCCCAACAGGGAGACTGGGTCAAGGACCCATATCTCCTCAAACAGGGGCTAAACCACCTCCGCTCACCCTTTGCCCTAAATGTTGTAAAGGTCACCACTGGGCCAAGGAGTGTAGATCCAAGACCAATGCCCTTGGACAGCCTATTCCCTCTAACTTCTCGGGAAACTCCTCTCGGGGCCAGCCCCTGGCCCCGACCGCCCCCAGAACAACCCAGGGGCAATAAGGTTTGTTCCCTCTCAGACTCCCAACCCAATCCAAGCCCCCTGTCCTTCTCCACAATCACCTCCCTCCAACGTGCTATCCCAGGCAGCGCAGGATTGTACCTCTGTGCCTCCACCAATACAATATTAGACTCTATGCAAGGACCCCAAATAATACCCACTGGGGTTGTAGGTCCCCCTCCACCTCATATGTGTGCTCTTAGTCTTGGTAGAGCTTCTACCACATTACAAGGTGTTCAGGTCTTCCCTGGCATCATTGATAATGATTACACTGGAGAAATTAAAATACTGGCCACAGCTATTAATGAAGTAGCGGCCATCCCTGCAGGAACAAGAATTGCACAATTAATACTCCTTCCCCTCAATTCAGGAAACACTCCTGCCACCCAAAATTCACCATGAAACACAGCCTCTTTAGGTTCCTCCGATGTGTATTGGGTCCAACCTATCTCCCACAAAAGACCCACTCTTACCTTATTTATTGAAGGAAAGAAATTCCAAGGGATCCTAGATACTGGTGCGGACGCCACAGTTATTTCTCAAAAATATTGGCCATCAGAATGGCCACTCACCTCTTCACTAACTGACCTTAAAGGAATAGGGCAATCAAAAAACCCCTAAGTTAGCTCCAGGGTGCTTAATTGGACTGACACAAAAGATAACACAGGAAATAAAGGAACTGTTACCCCCTTTGTTGTTCCTGATCTCCCTGTCAACCTTTGGGGATGAGACATTCTAAGCCAAATGAAAGTTATTCTTGCTAGTCCCAACTCTTTAGTCACTCATCAAATGCTCCATATGGGCTTTATCCCTGTTACAGGCCTTGGGAGGCTAGGACAAGGACAGATTGAGCCTGTGCAGCCCATACAAAAAACAGACAAATTTGGACTTGGGTATTTGAATTTTTAGTGTCAGTCCCTGACCCTCCTGTACCCCATGCAGACAAAATTATTTGGGAAACTCAAACTCCTGTGTGGATGGATCAGTGGCCCCTTACCCAAGAAAAATTAGAGGCTGCCTCCATGTTAGTACAGGAACAGTTGACAGCCGGCCATGTGGAACCCTCAACCTCACCCTGGAACACTCCTCTTTTTGTTATTAAGAAGAAATCAGGCAAATGGCACCTTTTACAGGATTTGCGCGCTATCAATAAGGTTATGCGCCTGATGGGGGCACTACAGCCAGGCATCCCTACACCGGTCGCTATTCCTAGGGACTATTATAAAATGGTCATCGACTTAAAAGATTGCTTTTTTACTATTCCTTTACATCCTGAGGACAGACCCTATTTTGCTTTCAGTCTTCCCCGTATCAATTTTCAGGGCCCTATGCAAAGATTTCAATGGAAGGTCCTTCCCCAGGGTATGGCTAACAGCCCTAGTCTTTGCCAAAAATATGTTGCTCAAGCAGTAGACCCTGTGAGAGAGCGGTGGCCACAAGTTTATATGTTACATTATATGGATGATTTGTTAATCCCTGCACCTAATACCTATGATCTTAACAATTGTTATTTGGATCTCTATAAAGCCCTTACTGCCTTGGGACTTCAGATAGCCCCTGATAAGGTTCAGACACAGGACCCCTACATCTACTTGGGCCTCAAACTTCAAACTAATCAAATTCAAATCCCTAATATACAATTGCGTGTGGACCATCTCCACACTCTTAACGATTTCCAAAAATTACTAGGGGATATCCAATGGCTAAGACCATATTTAAAACTACCCACCTATGTGTTTTTGCCTCTTAATGATATTTTAAGGGGAGATTCTTACCCTTCTTCTCCTCCAGAGCTTACTCCTGAGGCACGGCAAGCATTAATTCAAGTCACAGAAGCCATTGCTCAACAATTTGTTACACAAATATCTTATAAACTTCCTTTGGTTTTGGTTTTATTACACCCCCCTCATACACCCACGGGACCATTTTGGCAGCGGGATCCATATTTTAAAAATAAAGGTTGCCCCTTGCTTTGGGTTCATTTGCCTGCCACATCCTCTAAAGTTATTGCTGTCTATCCTGCTCAGGTAGCTTCTATCATATCCAGACAATTGATTTCTGATGTACAGATACTCTCAAGCACCATACAAGATCTTCAAGATCAGGTGGATTCCTTAGCAGAAGTGGTCCTACAAAATAGGAGAGGTTTAGACCTTCTAACTGCCAAACAGGGAGGCATTTGTCTGGCTTTGCAGGAAAAATGCTGTTTCTATGCCAACAAGTCAGGAATTGTTAAGGACAAGATCAAACAGCTGCAGGAAGACTTAGAAAAACACCGATGAGCACTGACTGATAATCCACTATGGACTAGATTCAGTGGACTCCTTCCCTATCTCCTTCCCTTCCTAGGTCCCCTCCTCTGCTTGCTACTTATCATATCTATAGGTCCTTTGATATTCAACAAGATCATGGCTTTTCTTAGAGCTGAAATTGAGGTTATACAGGCGAAACCTATTCAGGTTCATTACCATCGACTGGAGATGATGGATTGTGATGGTGATCTTAAAAGACCCTCACCCCTGTGAGCTGAACTGGACAGCCAATGACGGGTAAGATTTGTGAGAGCTCATACCAACCTAAGACAGGAAATGAGGGCTAGAGCCTCATTATCCAATGACGGGTAAGGATGTTGCTCTGCCACGGACAACCTAAGACAGGCGCAGTTCCCGAGGGATTGTCACTCCAGCTCTGTACCTGTTCAGGTAAGCTGCGCCCCCACCTCACCACATAGCCTCTATCACCCCCTTAAAATATGGCTATTGAAAAATGGTCAATAATTTTATATAAGAAAGGGGGAAATGTCAGGGACCAAGAAGTTCTCATTCTAAGAACATTCTGACCTTTACAATAAGCAGCAGCGCCCCTCCCCCACTCCTGCAGATAATTCTGACAGTATGGTGCCTATGGCACCGTGCCTGCTTCTCTTCTGGGACTTCACCTTCCCGCCGGCACGAACCTCACATTCCCGCGGGCGCGAACTTGCAGCCTATCAGGAGCCCAATAGAAGAACACAGCCAACCAGCCTGCAACTCGCCATACTCCTCATTCCCTCAGCATAAATACTCGTGAGAACAATAAAAATTTGCAGCTTGATCAGAATTCCTGTCTTGCTGTCACTCCCTGTGTCTCTTGTCCCTTCATTCCTTCTCTCTTAGGTTCGCCATCCTCGTTGATGACCCACGGGCCGGGACAATATAAATTTTTAAGATTTTTAAATAATGTACTAAAATGCTATCCTGAAGTTAATTTAGAAAAATAAGACCATTAACTCTAAAACAAATAGGTCACGAGACTAATTTTAAATGTCTCTACTGACTACAATTTATAGACTTTTAACTCAGTACACAATTACAGACAAAATCAAATCCTATATTTGGTGGTAACTGGACCTTCTCTTCTTGTAATGCCCTTTTCAACTTAACAACATTGACTTTAAAAATATGTAACTTTATTAATCTTTCTGTTCAAATAGAAATGTTTATTAAGTCACTACTTTTTTTTTCTTTTTTGGGGGTTGCTGGGAATTGAACCCAGGGCCTTGTGCATGAGAGACAGGCACTCTACCAATTGAACTATATCCCCAGCCCAGGTAACGTCTTATAGTTTAATTACGTGTGCAATGCTAGGCCATTGTCTACAATTTAAAGTTAGTAATACTCCAGTTTAGAGTAATTTTTTTCTACAATTTAATTTAAGAAAAATAAAAATATAAAGGGGGAAACAGATCACTATGTAAACCTACTTAATTTCAGAAAATATTTTCTAAAAATTATATTAGGAATTTCACTGCTGCTGAGTGATACATGGAGCAATAGAATGCACCAGATTTTACAATAAGATTTTAAATCTCCAACCACAATATTTATATGTTAGCTTTATTGAGCTCTCAAGTAAGTGAAATTTGTGGGAAATATGTTGGGCCCATTTTTTCAGATTCATCTTTAATACATCCAACAATGTGGACTGGAGAACCAATCCCAATATTTACTGATGATATTCAAATGATGGAAGGTCTTGTAGAAACTACATTACACCCATCCATGTGAAAGGATTTGACTCCACTGGCTGTAATGGAACAATATCTATATGCTGGTTCCATGATACGCTCTGGTTATGTAGATGTAGCCTATAAGAAAAAGACAGCATAAGGAGTACCTAGGACAACCAATTATACTGGTCCTTGGAACTTTGGATTATGTTCAAACAATTATTAGAATGGGACTTTCTCATATACAGTCAGTCATTTTTATGAAATATCCACCAATATCTTACTCCCTTAATTGTTCTGCAATAGAATCTGCTGTCTTTGCTAAATGTCTTGACAATGCTACATATTTCAAAGGTGATGGGTGTTTTTGGATTGACCTTCAAAAATTGATGAAAGACAGTTATATCAATATATCTTTAGAAGATTCAAAGCCAGAAAGGCCTTACTTGGCAACATTGCCACTAAATGTGTCATTTTTAATTCTAAAAAGAATTTGCAAAAAACCATATTTAGTCTAAATCTTTAATGCTATAAAAGATCTAAGAAACTAGGCAACTAATTGAACCATTTAAAAATATTTTCAGTATATAAAAAAAGATTGAATGTACAAACATTGTGATTTTTGAAACTCAATGTAATTTGGACTATTCTCTATTATTTGGATATTACTTTTCACTGCTGTTAACCATTTAATTTACACCAAATTAGAATCCAACAAACTCATTGGTATTACACTAGAAAGATGAATAATTCACATTTATATTCTAACAGTTATTTCTTTTATGATAATTTGGTTCACATATATTTTAATATAATCTTTTAGGTTCCTATCTGTTCCCATATTCACTATATCTAGGGGTATGATTTTTTCTGTTAAAATACTATGACCTCTGAAAGTTAAGTATTAATAAAATGATTGAGATTAAATTAAATGCTTTAGCAGCTACTATTACAAATATCAGTAATGAGCCTTTTGCTCTC
Source organism: Sciurus carolinensis (assembly GCF_902686445.1). NCBI lineage: Eukaryota > Metazoa > Chordata > Mammalia > Rodentia > Sciuridae > Sciurus > Sciurus carolinensis. The sequence continues at coordinate 372,608 of NW_025920220.1, read as the reverse complement.
AAATTTAAACAGTCTTAAATTCCATAATGACTATAAGCATGTATGTTGTTACAACTAAATATCATACTTCCCGATGGGACTAAGAGATAATTAAATATAATCTAATGGACATTTGACATAACAGTAATAATAGCCTGGATTTTGTAAAATCAAATCACTACATTAAGGATATTCAAAAGAATTGATCTCATGGACTCTGCATTTCTGGTTGATCAGATATTTACTAAATTAAATGGTTTAATATTAAAATGATATGTTTGCTATTGATCCTTTTTTTATCATGACAACAGGTTGCCATACTCTCAGAAACAAGAGCCAGGACCTCAGAACAGTTCTCAGAACCAAGAGCCAGGACCTCAAAGCAACTCTCAGAATCAAGATCTGGAGCCTCAACGTAACTGCCCATAATTTGAATTTTAAAATATTAAAAAGGGGGAGATGTGAGAAGTCATCATTATTTAGCAGAATCAGGCTAGGTTGAGCCATGGGACACAGATGCCTGGCTTCTAGGAACTGTCAGGAAGCATGCAGTGTTGCATAGGGTGGTTCTGTCTCCTTCCGGAATATTCCCCCTTAAGAGAATGGCTCCCCCAACTCCACTCTATTCTGTTCATTACAGAGGCTTCTTCAGTCCTTGTCCCCTTTACCTGTATATTATAAGTAAAGGAGAGTTGGGTGAGTTGTTGTAAGAGCCAAGAGCTGGTATGGTTAGACCCGCCATGACCCCTCTCATTTAAAAAGAATATTGGCTCTTGTGTGTTCATTAAGTAGATAAGTTTTGGGGGTAATTGAGTAATGTACAGCCAACATCCAACTCTGGCAGTTCACACTTCTCTCATCCACATGGGATGTGGCAGAGAGGACCCCCACAGAGAAGTAAGCATTTTGTTATGCTTCATGCTTATCTCATTGTAAAAGGACTCTAACCTTTGAGCTGTTTTTCAAGTTTATAAGCTGAAGGTAAAAGATAACATATACCTAATACCTTTCCATAGATCTAAATTGTGTCTGGTGGATCAACCTGCATTTCTACCCTAGTAGGAAAGGCCAGATTGATATCTCTCTGTGAATTCATTTCAGCATTTCCAATTCAACTTTTGTAAGTTTTGGAACTTTGGAGATCATTGAACTGTGTATAACATCATACTTGTTCTTTTATTAATTAATGATTTAAGTAATATGTTTTTATCATCTTTCAAGTTTAACATTATTTGTAAGTATATCATAGTTTTATCTTTTTAAAATCAATTTTCACTGCCTAAATTACACAAAATGTTGATTAATAAACCACAATGTATAGAATTTAATGCTTTCTCCCTCTGAATGATTTACACCATTAAAAAAGTGGATGTAGTACATTGCTGCATGATTTTGGCTTCTGGTGTCTTCAATAACTGTACAATATTATGTTGATAAAGATGTGTCCCAAGAGCACTGGGTAGTAGAAAAGTTGCTATAGAATAAAACTAAGCAATCAGTCAAGGAAATGATGTTGTGATTAATAAACTTTTAAAGAGCTGGAGTGCTGCTTTTAAATTAATGGACTTTTCTTTCCTACTCTCTTATAAAGGAGATAGTGCTTAGGAATGTGTAATAGGGAGTTCTGTTAGCAATTTTTTTGTGCATGAGGATAGGAAATACATTCCTTGTGATCAAACTGAGATTTTCAACTCCCTTTCTTCCTTCACACTTCTCAATAGTTAACTGCTTCTGGGCTGTGCTCCCTAGCACTGCCTCAATACCTGATGGAGTACTAATTATACTGTATTGGAGGTGTTATTCTCAGTTTACTTACATATTCTACAAGACTGTGACTTTTGGCCCAGTGTTTCAGGTTAAGATGCTGGGAACAGCCCAGGAGTGTGTGAGGGGCTGAGAATTCCTCTATCCCTCTTGCCCTCCTCCTCAGTCTTGACCAGCTGATCCCACAATGTCCCCAGGCTGCCTCTAGAGGCAGTCACAGATTTCTAGTATTAGTCATACATTATCATTCTGTCATTCAATGGAACCATGTTTATCACAGGATTTTCTTCAAGCCCTTAATCAGGATGAGCAAACATTTAAAAATGGGAAATTATTCAAGACATTAAAAAGTTATGTGATATAATTTTAGTTGCTGCTGATCACAAAATTCCAACTAACAGATTGATGCTCTCTTGTCTCTCAGATTATTTTGCTGTCATGCTTACTAATGATGTCATAAGCCAGAAAAAAAGAAATAAAAATGGAAGGTGTAGAACCAAACTCATTTTTGTCCTTGATTCAGTATGCATATACAGGCCATACTGAATCAAAAAGAAGATAATACTGAATTTCTGTAATCTGCATCTTGCCTTCTTTAGCTTTCACAGGTTGTGGAAGCATGCTGTAAGTTTTTAATAAAATATCTCCACCTGACTAACAACAGTCTTAGAATCTGTTCTTTTTCTGATGCCTAGAGTTGTACAGGTTTGCATATAGTGGCTCACAATAACTTTATGGAACATTTTATGGAAGAAATCAGAAGCCAGGAATTTGTATTACTCTAAGCCAGTGAAATACAAAGCTCTTGGCCAATGATGTCATGAACAGTCCAGATGAGGACACAATGTTGAATTCTTTTTTACTTCTGTCCCTCAGAATTTGGAACAGAGACAGATCTCAGTAAACTTTTGGCTTATATTAGGTTACCACTGTTCTCTTAACTCAAACCATGGTTCCAGTAAATTTTGCTTCTGAGTACAAGGAATATCTTCTTACTTTTTTCTACATTGGACCTAAATTATCATGGACTGTGCTCTTTGATTAGAGGTTTAGAAATGCACAAGAGCAGAAGTTTCATCAAGAAGCTTCATTCACTATGCAATCACTGTGTTTGTAATGAGAACATTTTGGTTTGAATTTGGAGTTGGTAGCACAATCTAAGAGTACTTTCAAGAACCAGAAAAATGTTTTCATTTCAAAGCATTTGTACCATTGGTTCTGGTATATGCTGTTAGATTGAATTTTCTGGAAATGTTTACCAATGGATTTCACTTTCAAAAAGTGATCCTCTTTAAAGTTTCACTGTTCTTCAAGATGTTGGTTCTAATAGAAGAACTCTTATGAGTCTCATTTGTATATTTTGCTAGAAATCTTTTTTGAATTTGTTAGCTGAGAACACCACAGATGCGCTTACCAGCATAGTTTCAGGAAGCAGCTTCAACCTGTATGTTCTCACTCAGAACACTGTCAATTGAATTTGGATGAATAAGCACAAAGCAAATGTGCTTTTGAACACTAGGTTTCCTGCTTTCAATTCAAAGAGTTTGTAACATTGAAACAGGCAGTTCATTTGAAGGGGAATGGCACTTGAAATGAGTTTTCTGAAAAAGTGTCACAAATGGACTTCAATGAATCCCTGCGAAATTGATGTTCTCTGTAGTCCCACCATGTTCCCTCAAAATGGTTCTCCCAGGTACAAGGAACCACTTGCTACCTCTGTTCTTACATTGGGTTTGAAACATGCTTTGTGCTGTTTGAAAACAGCAAAGTATTTCCAAACAGGAGAAGTTTCAGAAAGAAGCTTCAACCTGTGTGCCCTCACTCTGATCTGGATGAGAACACTGCTCTAGTTTGAATTTGGATGAGGTAGCACTAAGGGAGAGCACTTTCAAGCATCAGAACTAATAGTTTAATTTCATAGCATTTGTTCCATTGCCACTGGTATATGCTGTTAAATTGTGTTTTTTGAAAATGTTTAACCTGTGGATTTCAATGAGACTTTTAGAAATTGTTCCTTTACAAAGGTGCACTTTGCTTTAAGAAATCGATTCTAATAGAAGCAAGAGCTCTCTTGTGAACCCAGTGTGTATTTTGGGCTTGAAGGGATTTTTGAATGTATTGGCCAAAAACACTTCATAAGTGCTTAACAGGAGCAGTTTCAGTAAGCAGCTCCAACCTGTATGCTCCCACTCTGTTGTCAGTGAGAACAGTGTGGTTTGAATTTGGATGAATAACACAAAGGAAAAGTGTGCAAAAACACAATGTATAACAATTTCAAATTGTTTGTAACATTGAAGGAGACACTTAATTTGAAGCAGCAACTGCATATGAAGTGACAGTTCAGAAAAGTTTCACAGGTGGATTTTAATAAACTGGGCAATTGATGTTCTCTGTAGCACCACCATGGTCTCAGAAGACAATACTCCTGGGTACAAGGGATATCTTGTTACCTTTGTTCCTACATTGCTCCTGAAATATCCTGGAATGCATTGTTTCACTACAGCTTAGAAGTGTCTAAGAGGAGAAGTTTCAGTAAGAAGCTTCATTCTGTGTGCACTCACTTTGTTTGCATTGAGAAAATGGTGGTATAAAAGTGAATGTGGTAGATCAAAGCAAAAGCACTTTCTTTTTCTTTTTTTTTTACTTCTCTACCAGACCTTTTTATTTTTTATTTATTTTTATTTACGTTTACATAGGGTAATGATATTTATTTTATGTTTCCCCTCCCCCCACCCCTCCCACCCCTCTTTTCCCTCTACACAGTCCTTCTTTCCTTCATTCTTACCGCTCTCCTTAGCATAACTCTAAACCTAACCCTAAACCTAATGCTAGCCCCTCCCACCCCCCATTATATGTCCTCATCCGCTTATCAGCGAGATCATTCGTCCTTTAGTTTTTTGAGATTGGCTTATCTCACTTAGCATAATATTCTCCAATTTTGACCATTTGCCTACAAATGCCATAATGTTATCATTCTTCATTGCAGGAGTAATATTCCATTGTATAAATATGCCACAGTTTCTTTATCCATTCATCAACTGAAGGGCATCTAGGTTGGTTCCACAATCTGGCTATGGTGAATTGAGCAGCAATGAACATTGATGTGGCTGTATCTCTGTAGTATGCTGATTTTAAGTCCTTTGGGTATAGGCCAAGGAGTGGGATAGCTGGGTCAAATGGTGTTTCCATTCCAAGCTTTCTGAGGAATCTCCACACTGCTTTCCAGAGTGGCTGCACTAATTTGCAACCCCACCATCAATGTATGAGTGTTCCTTTTTCACCACATCCTCGCCAACACCTATTGTTGCTTGTGTTCTTGATAATCGCCATTCTAATTGGGGTGAGATGAAATCTTAGGGTAGTTTTGATTTGCATTTCCCTTATTACTAGGGATGTTGAACATTTTTTCATATATCTGTTGATTACTTGTACATCTTCTTCTGTGAAGTGTCTGTTCATTTCCTTAACCCATTTGTTGATTGGATTATTTGTATTCTTCGTGTAGAGTTTTTTGAGTTCTTTATAGATTCTGGAAATTAGCGCTCTATCTGAGGTATGGTTGGCAAAGATATTCTCCCACTCTGTAGGCTCTCTCTTCACATTTCTGATAGTTTCCTTTGCTGAGAGAAAGCTTTTAAGTTTGAATCTATCCCAGTTGTTGATTCTTGCTTTTATTTCTTGTGCTATGGGAGTCCTGTTAAGGAAGTCTGATCCTAAGCCAACAAGTTGAAGATTTGGACCTACTTTTTCTTCTATAAGATGCAGGGTCTCTGGTCTGATTCCGAGGTCCTTGATCCATTTTGAGTTGAGTTTTGTGTGGGGTGAGAGATAGGGGTTTAATTTCATTCTATTGCATATGGTTTTCCAGTTTTCCCAGCACCATTTGTTGAAGAGGCTATCTTTTCTCCATTGCATATTGTTGGAACCTTTGTCTAGTATGAGAAAATTGTATTTATTTGGGTTTGTGTCCATGTCCTCTATTCTGTACCATTGATCTACCTGTCTATTTTGATACCAATACCATGCCGTTTTTGTTACTATTGCTTTGTAGTAGAGTTGAAGATCTGGTATTGCAATACCCCCTGCTTCGCTCTTGCTACTGAGGATTGCTTTATCTATTCTAGGTTTTTTATTCTTCCAGATGAATTTCATAATTGCTTGCTCTATTTCTGCAAGGTACATCATTGGGATTTTAATTGGAATTGCATTGAATCTGTATAACACTTTAGGTAGTATAGCCATTTTGACGATATTAATTCTGCCTATCCAGGAACATGGGAGATCTTTCCATCTTCTAAGGTTTTCTTGAATTTCTTTCTTTAGTGTTCTGTAGTTCTCATTGTAGAGGTCTTTCACCTCTTTTGTGAGATTGATTCCCAAGTATTTTATTTTTTTCGATGCTATTGTGAATGGGGTAGTTTTCCTAATTTCTCTTTCTGAAGATTCATCACTTATGTATAAAAATGCATTGGATTTATGAGCATTGATCTTGTAACCTGCTACTTTACTGAATTCACTTATGAGTTCTAAAAGTTTTCTGGTGGAATTTCCAGGTTCCTCTAAATATATAATCATGTCATCAGCGAACAGGGATAGTTTGAGTTCTTCTTTTCCTATTCGTATCCCTTTAATTTCTTTGGTTTGTCTGATTGCTCTGGCTAGAGTCTCAAGGACGATGTTGAATAGAAGCAGTGAAAGAGGGCATCCCTGCCTTGTTCCAGATTTTAAGGGGAACGCTTTCAGTTTTTCACCATTTAGAATGATATTAGCCATGGGCTTAGCGTAGATTGCCTTTATAATGTTTAGGAATGTTCTCACTACCCCAATTTTTTCTAGTGTTTTGAGCATGAAGGGATGCTGTATTTTATGAAATGCTTTTTCTGCATCTCTTGAAATAATCATGTGATTCTTAACTTTAAGTCTGTTGATATGGTGAATGACATTTATTGATTTCCGAATGTTGAACCAACCTTGCATCCCTGGGATAAACCCACTTGATCGTGGTGCACTATCTTTTTAATATATATTTGTATGCGATTTGCTAAAATTTTGTTGAGAACTTTTGCATCGATGTTCATTAAGGATATTGGTCTGAAATTTTCTTTCCTCGATGTGTCTCTGTCTAGTTTAGGTATCAGGGTGATATTGGCTTCATAGAATGAGTTTGGTAGGGTTCCCTCCTCTTCTATTTCATGGAATAATTTGAGGAGTATTGGAATGAGCTCTTCTTTAAAGGTTTTGTAGAACTCGGCTGAGAACCCATCTGGTCCTGGACTTTTCTTTGTTGGTAGGCTTTTGATGACCTCTTCTATTTCATTGCTTGAAATTGGTTTATTTAAGTTGTGTATGTTCTCCTCGTTCAGTTTAGGTAGTTCATATGTCTCTAGAAATTTGTTGATGTCTTCGAGGTTTTCTGTTTTGTTGAGTACAGATTTTCGAAATAGCTTCTAATTATGTTTTGTATTTCACTCGTGTCTGTTGTGATGTTTCCTTGTTCATTCCGAATTTTAGTAATTTGAGTTTTCTCCCTCTTTCTCTTTGTTAGTGTGGCTAAGGGTTTATCAATTTTATTTATTTTTTCAAAGAACCAACTATTTATTTTGTTAATTTTTCCAGTTGTTTCTTTTGTTTCGATTTCGTTGATTTCGGCTCTGATTTTAACTATTTCCTGTCTTCTACTACTTTTGGTATTGGTCTGCTCTTCTTTTTCTAGTGCTTTGAGCTGTAGTGTTAAGTCGTTTATTTGTTGATTTCTACTTCTTTTTTTGAATGCACCCCATGAAATAAATCTTCCTCTAAGTACTAGCTTTCATAGTGTCCCAGAGATTTTGATATGATGTGTCTTTGTTCTCGTTTACTTCTAAGAATTTTTTAAATTTCCCTCCTGATGTCTTCTGTTATCCATTCATCATATAATAGTGTATTATTTAGTCTCCAGGTATTGGAGAAGTTTCTGTTTTTATTCTGTCATTTATTTCTAATTTCAATCCATTATGATCTGATAGAGTACAAGGTAGTATCTCTATCTTCTTGTATTTGCTAACAGTAGCTTTGTGGCATAAAATATGGTCTATTTTAGAGAAGGATCCATGTACTGCTGAGAAGAAAGTGTATTCGTTCTTTGTTGGATGGTGTATTCTATATATGTCCGTTAGGTCTAAATTGCTGATTGTGTTGTTGAGATCTATAGTTTCTTTATTCAATTTTTGTTTGGACGATCTATCCAGTGGTGAGAGAGGTGTGTTAAAATCGCCTAGTATTATTGTGTTGTGGTCTATTTGATTTCTGTAATTGAGAAGGATTTGTTTGACGTACGTGGATGAGCCAATGTTCGGGGCATAGATATTTATGATTGTTATGTCTTGCTGATTTATGCTTCCCTTAAGCAGCATGTAATGTCCTTCTTTATCCCTCTGACTAGTTTTGGTTTGAAGTCCACATTATCTGAGATGAGGATGGATACTCCAGCTTTTTTGCTGTGTCCGTGTGCATGGTATGTTTTGCCCCATCCTTTCACCTTTAGTCTATGGGTGTCTCTTTCTATGAGATGAGTCTCTTGCAGGCAGCATATTGTTGGATTTTTCTTTTTAATCCAATCTGCCAGTCTGTGTCTTTTGATTGATGAATTCAGGCCATTAACATTCAGGGTTATTATTGTGATATGATTTGTATTCCCAGTCTATTGACTCATATTTGTTTTTGACATGATTTGGTTTCTCCTTTATTTGGCTATTCCTTTAGGCTAGCGCCTCCTGTTGCTGATTTGCATCGTTGTTTTTCATCTCTTCCTCATGGAATATTTTGCTGAGAATGTTCTGTAATGCTGGCTTTCTTTTTGTAAATTCCTTTAGCTTTTGTTTATCATGGAAGGATCTTATTTCAGTGTCAAATTTGAAGGTAAGTTTTGCTGGTATAAGATTCTTGGTTGGCATCCGTTTTCTTTCAGGGCTTGGTATAATGTTGTTCCAGGCCCTTCTAGGCTTTTAGGGTCTGGATTGAAAAATCTGCTGATATTCTTATTGGTTTCCCTCTGAATGTAATTTGATTCTTTTCTCTCGCGGCCTTTAAAATTCTGTCTTTATTTTGTATGTTAGGTATTTTCATAGTAATGTGCCTTGGTGTGGGTCTGTTGTAATTTTGTATGTTTGGAGGTCTATAAGCCTCTTGTACTTGGTTTTCCATTTCATTCTTCAGATTTGGGAAATTTTCTGTTATTATTTCATTGAATAGATTGTTCATTCCTTTGGTTTGTTTCTCTAAGCCTTCCTCAATCCCAATAATTCTTAAATTTGGCCTTTTCATGATATCCCATAATTCTTGTAGATTCTGTTCATGATTTCTTACCATCTTTTCTGTTTGGCCAACTTTGCTTTCAAGATTAAATAATTTGTCTTCAATAGTCTGAGGTTCTGTCTTCCAGGTGTTCTATCCTATTGGTTATGCTTTCTATGGAGTTTTTAACTTGGTTTATTGTTTCCTTCATTTCAAGAATTTCAGTTTGGTTTTTTTTCAGTATCTCTAACTATTGAAATGATCTCTTACTTCCCGTATTTGGTCTTTTAACTGTTGATTGGTGCGATCAATTAATGCCTGCATTTGCTCTTTCATCTCCTCATTAGCTTCCCTGATCGTTTTAATTACGTACATTCTGAACTCCCTTTCTGACATTTCTTCTGCTGTGCTGTCATTGGGTTTTATTGATGTAGTATCTAGGTTTGTTTGGGACATTTTCTTCCCTTGTTTTCTCATATTGTTCAGATGTCAGTGGGACCCTGAGATATTGCAGTTTTCTGCTATTGGCTTATAGTGTCCCGGTAGATTTCCAGTGTATCACCTCCCAGCCTTCAGTAGCCTGATGTCTTGGAGGAATCTGATAAAGCAGCTCATCCAAAGAAAACTGCCCCTAGCCCCCTACTGGTTCCACGGTTTGGAACTGGCTCTGTGTGGAAAGGCTCTCACTGTGGGCCTGCACCGTGCAGCTGGCCGTGTGGGAGGAGCCCACTGCCGGAGTGTGGAAGGCTACCTTGGGAAGACTCTAGCTGCCCTGCCCGGCTCCAATAAGCCACCTCTATCTGGGCCTGCCACCCGGGCTGAGCTTTACCCAGTGGGCAGACTCACCCGTGGCTCTATTTCAGTCCAAGTCTCTCAATGCCTCCCCTTCTTAACTCCTGGGTTCTGGAGTGACTGGGGGTGCAGTCCCCCTCTAGGCCACCATCTTGGATTGCCCCATGAAGAGAGCCTGCAGCCGGAGTTGCAAGAGCACTTTCAAACACCAGAAGAAATTGTTTTATTTCAGAGCATTTGTAGCATTGGTAAAACATACATGCTGTTAAACTGAGTTTTCTGAAAGTGTTTCACCAATAGATTTCTTTGAGACTTGAGAAACTGATCCTCTTCAGAATTTTACTCTGCTCCAAGAAGTTGGTTGTAATAGAAGCAAGACCACTCTTATGAGTCCCACTTGAATATTTTACCTACACTATATTTTGAATGTGCTGGAACACCATAGGTGTGCTTAACAGTGTAGTTTCAGCAAGAAGCTGCAAACTGTATGCCCTCACTCTGGTTGGAATGGGAACACTGTGCTTTGAATTTGGATAAATTTTACAAAACAAATGTGCTTTCAAACAGCAGAAGCAATAGCTTCATTTCAAATCATTTTTTGATATTGGCAACTGGTTATTGTGTTAAATTGTGTTTTCTGAAAAAGTTTCACCAGTGCATTTTGAGTAGACATTGAGAAATTGTTCCTGAAATGATTTTTGAATGTACTGACCAAAAACACTTATTAAGTGCTTAACAGGAGCAGTTTCAGCAAGCATCTCCAACCTGTATGCTCCCACTCTCTTGTCAGTGAGAACAGTCTGGTTTGAATTTGGATGAATTAGCACAAAGCAAAAGTGCTGAAAAACATGAAGTATAACAATTTCAAATTGTTTGAATAATAATAATGTACATTTTTAAGTTGGGGCTACATGAATATAATATAAAACTGAAAATGTAAGAATGTATATGCAAATATGGCATCGATAATTTGACATTTAAGTCAAAATACCTGTAAACACTCACATTAGCATACACACTTCTATGTAAAATTAGTTTACTTATAGTGTTAACATTACAGTGAGTGTTAACTTTTGATGATGTGTTAAGTGGCACACATCTGTAATCCCAGCAGCTTGAGAGGCTGAGGCAGGATCATCAAGAAATCAAAGACAGCTTCAGCAACAATGATGCACTAAGCAACTCAGTGAGACTCTGTTTCTAAATAAAATATAAAATAGTTCTGGGGATATGGATCGGTGGTTGAGAGCCCCTGAGTTTGATCCACAGTGTGAAAAAAGCAAACAAAAGTAATTGGGGTTAAATTTTTTGTTGTATACAGAATAAATATGTACATAGAGTAAAATAAATATTCATAAAAATGTACAGGTAAAAATATGTGTAAAACAATATATAAACTTACATGTTCTGAAACTGAAGTGTATATTGAGAGTCACATATATATATGTATATACTTTTTTTTTCAACTGTAGTATGCCTAGTTCTGGAGAAAACTTCCCCTTAAAACTGGAAGAAGAAAGGGATGCTCCCTTTCAAAACTTCTATTCAACACTGTTCTTGAAACTCCAGCCAGAAAAATTATACAGAGAAAATAAATTAAAGGGATATGAAGAGAAAAAGAAGAACTCAAACTATCACCATTCACCAATGACATGATTCTATATTTAGAGCCCAAAAATTCCACCAGAAAACTTCTACATGTCATATATCAATTCAGTAAAGTGGCAGGATATAATATCAACATTAATATAATATCAAATCTAATGCATTTTTATTCATAAGTGATGAATCCTCTGACAGAGAAACTAGGAAAACTACCCAATTTACAATTGCTTCAAAAAATCAAATACTTGGTAATCAATCTAACAAAAGAGGTGAATGACCTCTACAATGAGAACTACAGAACACTAAAGAAAGAAGTTAAAGGAAAATCTTAAAAGGTGGAAAGATCTCCCATGTTCTTGGATAGGCAGAATTAATATTGTCAAAATGGCCATACTACCAAAAGTGCTATACAAATTCAATGTCATCCAATTAAAATCCCAGTAATGTACCTCAGAGAAATAGATAAAGCATCATGAAATTTATTTGGAAGAAAAAGAGACCCAGAATAGCTACAGCAATCCTTAACAGGAAGTGCGAAGCAGGTGGTATCAAAATACCAAAACTTCAACTACAGTAAAGAACAATAGTAACAAAAATGGCATTGGCAAAAAAAAAAAAAAATAGATAGGTAGACCAATGGTTCAGAATAGAGGACACAGAGAAAAACTCATATAAATACAGTTATCTCATACTAGATAAAAGTGCCAAAAACATACAGTGTAGAAAAAAAAGCCTCTTCAACAAATCCTGCTGGGAAAATTGGAAATCCATATGCAGCAAAATAAGACTAAACCTGTCTCTCTCTCTCTCACCCTGCACAAAACTCAACTCAAAATGAGTCAAAGACCTAGGAATTAGACCAGAGACCCTACACCTACTAGAAGAAAAAGTAGGTCCAAATCTTCATGTCAATTTAGTACCAGACTTCCTTAACATGACTCCCAAAGCACAAGAAATAAAAACAGGAATAAATAATTGGGATAGATTCAAACTAAATTTTTTTTCTCAGCAAAGGAAACAGTCAACAATGTCAAGAAAGCCTACAGAGTGGAGAAAATGTTTGCCACACACACTTTAGATAAAGTACTAATCTCCAGAATCTACAAAGAACTCAAAAAACTTTACACCAAGAATACAAATAAACCAATCAATAAATGGACTAATGAAATGAGCAGACACTTCACAGAAGAGGATCTTCAAGCAATCAAAAGATTTATAAAAAAAAAAAAAGTTCATCATCTCTAGTAATAAGAGAAATGCAAATCAAAACTATTCTATGATTCCACCTCATCCCAATTAGAATGACTATTATCAAGAATACAAGCAACAACAGGTGTTGGCAAGGATGTGGGGAAAAAGGTACACTTATACATTGCTGGTGGGGTTGCAAATTGGTGCACACTTTGGAAAGCAGTATGGAGATTTCTTAGAAAACTTGGAATAGAACCACCATTTGACCCAGCTATCCCACTCCTTGGTCTATACCCAAAGAACTTAAAATAAGCAAACTACAGTCATGTAGCTACATCAATGTTTATAGAAGCTCAATTCATAATAGCTAGATTGTGGAACCAACCTAGATGTTCTTCAATAAATGAATGGATAAAAAACTATGGTATATATACACAAGGGAATATCATTCAGGCATAAAGACAAATAAAATTATGGCATTTGCAGGTAAATGGATGGGGTTGAAGAATATCATGCTAAGGGAAAAAAGCCAATCCCCAAAAACCAAAGACTGAATGATTTCTCTGATAAGTGAATGGTGATACATAATGCAGTATGGAGGGGAGGCAAGAAAAAAGGAAGGATGGATAGTATAGAGGAAAATGAAAGGTGAGAAAGAGGTGGGGGAAAGAAAAAAATGAATAGAATGAAGCAAACATCATTACCCTATGTACATGTATGATTATGCAAATGTGACTACTTCATATATAACTAGAGAAACAAAAGTTGTACTCCATTTGTGTAAATTGTGTAAATAAATGTGTGATAAGTAAAGTAAAAGTGTGATAAGAGATTTAAATGTAAATAGAGTAATATTATTGTAGATAAAATCCTGTGAAAATATGAATGAAAACATAAAAATATGTTCTGAAATAGGAAAGAGTATAATGTGAGTCATGTGGACACTATTTTTAAAATTGAAATGTGTGGATATATTGAATAAATGAATATATACTATTATATATGCAAATATACCATTGATAATTAAAAATATAAGGCAAAGTACACATAAATATGCATACTAACCTACAAGATTTTGTGTAAATTATTGTTAGCTATGGAGTAAGTTTAGAGTTACTTATAGTCAGGGTTAGAGTTAGGGTTAATTTATTAATATGAGTATTTGGAAACATGAATACTCATAAGAATGTGGGCATGAAAATATGTATGAAAATGTATGACCATACATATAATCTGAAAAAGGGGAAGGGTATGATATAAAATAAGCACATATTTTTTAACTTTGGATGCATGGATATAGCATATCAATGAATATGTCCTAATATATATGCAAACACACCATTGACAATTCAATATATAAATCAAAATACAGACCAGTACATATATCACGACAGATGCTTGTATGTAAAATCAGGCTTAGGTATCAGGTTAAATTTAAGTTTAGTATTATGTACTGGGTTGTTTTAAGGTTAGGGTGAGGGACTGAATATTTATATTAGGAAATAAAATTTTTCATAAGGATATACCTGAGAACAAAGGTATGAAAACTTACAAAACTATAGATTCTGGAACAGGGAAGGGTATATTGTGAGTCATATGAACACACTTTTACTTTCTTTGTGGATGCATGGATATATCATATTAATAAATATATACATATATATGCAAATGTACCATGAATAATTGAGTATATGTTAAAATTTAGATAAATAAGTATATGATTATATATGCTATTTGTAAAATTAGGTCTTGCTATAGGGATAATGTTCAGTGTAGCATTAAATTTTAAGTTGGGTTAAAAATTAGGTTTAGAGAATGAATATGTATATCAGAAAATAGGAATAGTCATGAGAAAGTTTGAATAAAAATAGAAACAATACACATATAAACATATGTTACGAAAAAGGAAAGAGAATAAGATGAGCCATGCATTTCCACATTTTTTATTATGGGATGCATGAAAATATCATATGAATATAGAATGGCACATTTGCAAATATACTACTGATAATTGAATATATATCAAAAGACACATAAAATTAGTTTTAGTTATAGGGATAAAAAGATTAATATTAATTGTTGAGTTGGGGTAGGATTAGAGTTAGGGAATGATTATGTATATGAGGAAACATGAACAATCATAAGAATTATACACACTTTTTTCAGTTGAGGCTACATGGATATAATTGAAGGCATAATATCATATATGCAAGAAACAAGAAAATACACATGAACTGAAATAATGTGTTTTTTTTTTTTTTTTGTGGTGCTGGGGATTGAATACAGGGCCTTATGCTTGCAAGCCAAGCACTCTACCAACTGAAATATCTCCCCAGCCCAGTATTACATTTTTTATTGTTTTTTGCATATGGTTAGGGATTGACTAAATATATATATATATAATGATATATGTATATATTGATATATATATAATGAAACATGAATATTCATAAACATTTCCATTTGAAAATAAGTATAAAAATGTATATATGTTTTGAATTAAGGAATCATTTAAAGTGAGAAATAAATAGATATGTTTTTAGCCTTGGGAATGCATGTATAAATATATTTGTGAATATATAATTATATGTATGCAAATATATCTTTGTTAATTGAAGGTATAAGTCAAAACACACGTAACTATTCTTATTTCAATATATGCACTTATGTAAGTTGAAGATTAGGTATAGGAGCAAATTTCAAGTTAGAATTAGATTTGTAGTTGTGTTAGGGTTAGGGTTAGGGAGTGAATATGTATATCAGGAAACATGACTTTTCATTAGAAAATATGACCACTGAAAATGTATTTCCAGTGGAAGATGATTAATACAAGTCATATCAGAATACTGACACTTTGATAGTATTGTGGCAGATATCAACATGTGCTATCAATATAAATTATATAATTATTTAGGTACAGACTGAAGAGGAAATAAGTTAACTCATTACTGTAATTAATAGTAGAAAACATGTTCATTAATTATTGTATGTACAACTTAGAAGTTTATAGGTTCTTTAGGAGAGCTTTGGTAGAAATATATCCTTACTTTTCTGAGAAGCTTCAAGTAAAAAAAAATTCTTGTTCTGGTATAATATGAAGAAATCTTAAGTTATTAGTAGTTATTTTAATTTTAGCTATATTATAAAGTATAAAATTTATCTCTGCTTTTAAAACTTTTCATGCTTTTTTTCATTACTTTCTATTCTTTTTATAGTTACCTGAATAGTTAGAAAATGTATCTAGTGCACTCGAGTATATAAAAGCATTACTTCTAGTATATTTGGTCTCTGTCATACATAAGGTTTTGTGCTGCACCAATTTTCTGACATCAGGAGACATAGCATTTTTTGAGTTATTTTGTAATTTATGGTGTTCTGTGAAGAATGAGTACTGAAGTGACTATGTTTTATGGAATGTTTGAGAAGCATGTGTGATGACACTGAGGTTCCAATGTGTCTGACAGTGTAATTGGTGTAACATCTGGTAAAATTGCCTTTCTCCCCTTTGTAATGGAGAGACAGTGTTCTGATTCATGCACAGCAAATTTAAGTAAAGGTTGTGTTTCATAAGATTATGAAACACATAGGCACTATTTCCACTTGATGTTTAATGATAGATTATGTTGGTTTTTGACATGTACTTCAACATTTTCTTGGCCCACAGAAAAGAGTAGTTCCCAAGTTGTATACAAGAACAGAGTTCATTGATTCTTCCTTCAGAGGGCAGAGATGAGACAAATGGGCAGAAGTTGTAGGGAGGAGAATTCTAGAATAATTAGTGTCAAGGAAGATTTTTAATCAGAATGTTTCAATAGTCTGAAACAGTCTAACTAGCTCTTTGACAATAGGGTGAGTTTAGTAGTGCTATGTGACTACCATTCCTACCTGCCTCAGTGCTTGGACTAATTGAATTGAAGGTCTGATTCTTGGATAAGCTGAATTTGTGGTTTGATTTTTGGATCAGTGTTTCAAGGCAGATGGGGGTTGGGTATAAAGAAGAAAATGCAGCTCCTTCAAATAAAGTGAATGTTTCAGGGCTGGGGTGGTGGCTCAGTGGTAAAAGAGCTCGCCTAACTGTGTTCAATTCTCAGCACCACATAAATAAAAGTATTATTCTCATCTACATCTTTTTTCTTTTTTTGGTGGTGCTGGGGATTGAACCCAGGGCCTTGTGCTTGAGAGGCAAGCACTCTACCAACTGAGCTATCTCCCCAGTCCTCCATCAACATCTAAAACAATACATGAAAAAAATTGAAAAACTTTGAAAAGAAGTGAGTGATTCTTCTTTCAAAGGTGTTTATAATGTGATAGGCAGTAACAGTATTTGATACTGATACTCATTATGATTCCACTTCTGTCCCTATGAAGTACAACTATTGAAGCTATTGATCTTGTGAAGAGAGGTATTTCCCCCCTTGATTTATAAAAACAATAATTTAAAAAATGGTCTTTTGTGATCAACTGGAAAGAAAAATCTTATAGTACATGGGAGTAGGACAAGGCCCTTCTGCCAGAAACTATTGCATGTGGCTAAGTTTTGCCTTTCCCTCTGACCTTCAGCTTGTCCCTTCTGCCCTCATATGGGGTCCCTGTAAATGCTAGTGGACACCACTTACCAGACTTTGGTATACAATAAGCCCCTGTAGAGGGGGTCACTGCCCACATGGCTCTCTCCTTCCACATGTCACACTCTTCACTAACCCAAGGCCTCAGATCTGTTACCACCAATGCTAGCATGTTGGGTTCCCAATAAATAGTGAACTTAGCTGTCACGGTTACAGCAGAGAGCAGTGTTGTCAAGCTTTTGCACACACTGTGCATCTCCATACTGTATGCTGCCAACACATAACCTCCACAAGGCAGGTCCCATTATCACCTATTTCCTCTTATTGACAAAAATACAGCAAGAAAAGGAAATTAGCTTGTACAACTCCCAAGTGGTGGGGCTCAGGATAGAGCTTAGGAACCCCTCAACTCATAGCCCAAGCACTATGGCAGGTATCATTCAAAACACAAGGTCCCCAAAGATGAAAATGACTGGAGATGACAGAGTGGAATGCAGATGAGGGGGAAGAATTCAGATGGAGAGTCTGAGACCAGAACTGACAGACACATGAGAAAAATCTTTGAGGACCCCATAGCAGCACTGGACAGGCAAAGACAACTTAGAAGAATGCAGTCTCAAGAGAGCTGCATGCTCAGAGGATGACAGGTTTAGTGGATGGGCAGAAATGGAGCCAAAGGAGAAAGATTCCAAGAAGAAAGGTGATCTGGCCTGCCATATCATGTTTATCCAGAACACCAAATTTTCTGCCCTTTATGGCTTCTATGACTGTAACCTCACATGAAGGCTGAACTCCACTCTCCTCATTCCCCCTTAAATCAACAAAACTGAATGCACAAGGAGGTATGAAACTGATATCTGCTGAATGTATGAGTTAGTTTCAAGCAGCTCATTATCACCATGGAAGACTTTTGTGGCCGCCTTAATCTGATGTTGCTAAATGCATAATTGAAGCCCACAGTATTTAAGTCACGTGTCTTATTATTTGGGTGTGGTGAAATGTTGGTTTGCTTCTCTCCCTCAGACTCAGTTGCATGTACACACACCACACACACACACACACACACACACACACAACTTACTGTTGAATATTCAATATATCTTTGGGTTTCCATGAAGTAACTCCTTCAAGTTCTGTTCTACCTTGAATGCTGATTTTTTTTCTTTTATCAAGTTGTCAGAGTCAGCAACCTCATTCTTTGTAAAGAGAGTAAATATACTTTATGGTCCTCTGTTGCCAATACATACCTGAGAAAATAAAGCATCTTTGAGTATAGATGAGTATAGAAAATAGAGTATCTTTGAAGATACTCTCAGCTCCATTATTGACCATCAAGCACCAAACCTCCATCAAACTACAGGCCAGACAAGAAAAGTCCTTGATTTCTCAGTGGGCAAGTCTGCATGAACAGAAAAATCCTCAATCCACAAAGATGTCCTAAAAGACATGTGGTCAGGGCAAGGGTAGGGGGTGGAAAAGTTTCCCAGTGGTACTCTTGGCTCAGGCACTGCTACCAGAAAAGAGATTCTTCCAGAAAGAATCATTTCAGAAGATTACATGCATGTATATGTATGTATGTATACACATCTCAAAACCACATATATACTTTAAATTATATACACACAGTTTGTATTTATATAATTTATTTAAAAATAAATTTAAAAACAGGTGTAATCTCAGTAGCTCAACATAGAAGGCTGAGGCAGGAAGATTACAATTTCTTCTTTTTTATTAATTGCAATTTCAAAGTCAGATTTATCCCAAGAACTTTGTATCCATGACAAATAGCTGTTTATGCACACCCTAGAACAAGCTTGTGCCAATAAATGTTAGTTGTCAATACTGTTAATGCTACTACTATTAGGAAGCTTCTGTTGCACCTCTCTGTGTCCAAAAAGTTGAGACAGATCCCCAGGAGGAGTTCAGAACAGTATCAGTAGTTTTAGAAGAATGGTAAGGATGATAACACCCAGTATTTTTTCTTTAAAATATTAATAAGAAAGAAAGTGAGTGATAGAAACTTAGTAAGGCCCTGAGAAAATTAGAAAGACAAGTCTCAAAAAATAAAACATGCTGCAGGTGTGGCTCAGTGGTTAAGCACCCCTAAGGTCAATCCCTGGCATCAATAAATAAATAAGAAGGGAAGAAGGATGAACAAAGATACTGCTCAACAAGCTACAATGTGTAGCATTTATCTGGATTTTAATTCAAGCAACTGGTTAAACAGAAAAGTACCATAGTAGGTGAAATGCTCCTTTTGCTCCCTTTCTGTCCATCCAGCCAACCTGCAATCCCCAGTGAGCATTACTAAAAAAAGCATTCGTATACTTTAAAACTACATGTTGAAACTCTCAAACATGCAATCCAGAAGTAGTGATTTCTACTATAGCAGGGACCAGGTACATGGAAATGTATCTCACCATGCTTTCATGAATTTTTAAGATTGTTTGATAAAAAATAAAACAAACATAGAAGATGCTTAGGAGTCAGCAGGTCCTCCAAAAGGATTGATGCAGGGCATCCAGGGAAGGATGACTATTCTATGATCCCAAGTGAAGCAGGAGTGATCATGGTCCAAGTAATGGATGTGGACTCAGAATGCCTGGGTCCTACTCTGGTCCTGTTCTTCCTAGCTGAGTGATCTTGGACTGGATACACACCCACTGATGCTCAGTCCCTCATCTATGCATGGGGACATGCCACCCAGCCCACATGTTTAAATGGTGCTGTGAACCATTAAAACTGACATTATAGGTGCTGGCAATTTTATAAACCACTGTGTAAGTCTATGGTGACAGAGAAGTCATGATAGAGCATTGACAAGGTGTATTGTTGACTTGATAGGAAGAAAGGTAGCTCAGCCACTCCACAGAAACAGTGCCTTATCTAGCAAACATGGGAAAACTCCAAGGACACTGCAGATGGTGTTTATGCAGAAGGGCACAGTTGGCTGGCTCCTGAATGCAAAGATCAAGCAGACACTATTTGAGGCAATTAATTGGTCTCTGCTCCTCACTGCTGACCAAAATGAATCCCAACAAGATTTACACAGATTAATTTCAGTTGAGAAGCAACCATAAGACATGGTTGTGAGACTTCCCCTTCTGAATAAAATATTTATTTCAGCCAAGGAAAGACATCATGAGCCCATAGCGCACCACCTCAGGCAGTAAACTATGAACAGATCAATGTGACCAACAGACCTTTGAAGTCAGACTCTGGGATCTCCATCAGGGGTCCTCCCCTGGGCAAGGTATGTCCCACCTGAATATTTCATCATCTATAAACTGGGAAACACCACCACTGGCAGAGTGGTCTAGAGGATAGGATGTGAAGATATGAGGGTACTGAAACCATCCCTAAATATAGAGAAGGTGCTAAAGGACAGAGCTGTCCCATGCACTAAGTGCCTATTTAATAGGTACCTTCTCATGTGTTATGTCAGGGGTTATATAACAATATCCCTCAGTCCTATTACTAGGGATGCTACTCTTGATACCTTATTATGAGGCAAAGTAAACTTCTAGGTATATACCATTATATCAAGAATAAAGAAGGTCATTTAGGAAAAAAGGTTGCAATTCATATGAGCACCAAAGGATCTTAAACATTGCTCTCCTAAAGACTGCCAAATAAATGAAGGAAAAAATGATAAAAAATAAAGAGAAAACCTGTAATCTCAGTAGCTTGGGATGCTGAGGCAGTAAGATCATGAGTTCAAAGCCAGCCTTGTGAGTTCAAAGCCATTCTCAGCAATGGCAAGGTGCTAAGAAACTCAGTGAGATCCCATCTCTAAACAAAATACAAAATTAGGTTACAGATGTGGCCCAGTTCAAACCCCAGTGCAAAAAAAAAGGAAAGAAAAAATACGCAATTGTTTTTTGATTCCTCTCAATTAAAAAGTAAACAGGATTCTTTTTTTTTTTTTTTTTTCTTTTGTAGTGCTGGGGATTGGACCCAGTGCCTTGTGCTTGCAAGGCAAGCACTCTACCAACTGAGCTATATTCCCAGCCCCAGAACATTTTTAAGGATACAAATTTTAACATTTACAAACTTGTCCTAATTTAATTTTTGGAACATTCCACCAAAACAACAGGACAATTATTGGTTTCCAGGATATAAGGAAGAACAACTTTCACAACAAAACCTTTGTCTAAACCACAAAAAATCTCAAAAAAATTAAGAGGATTCTAATTATACAAACTATATTCTCTAATTACAAGAGAATACATTTAGAAAGTGCAACCAGAATGTCACTAGAGATCCTATGAACTTTAAAAAATACAGAAATAAGAAAAGATTACAAGCAACTTTAGACCTACAAATTCAGCAACTTTGATGAAATGGATACAATTCCTAAAAGACAAGAAATATAAAAGCTTACATGAGAAACATAACCTGAACAGACCTGTATCTGTATCTGTTGAATTGGCTGAAATATTTCATTAAATCTAGGCTTAAGTGGGTTTACTGGTGAACTTAACAAACTTTTTTTTTTATTGTAGTGCAAATTAAACCCAGTGCATGACACAGGGTAGTCAAGTACTGCATCCTAAAATGAAGTCAAGTAACTTCATCCCTAGTGGTTTTTACTTTGAGAGTTCTCACTAAATTGCTGAGTCTGGCCTTGAACTTTCAATTCTCTTATTCTTAGCCTCCAGAGTACCTGAGATTATTGATGTGCCAAAATATGCCCTGTTGTACTAAATTATAGACCAACATACTTCAAGAAGACATGTGCAAAAACTCTAAAAATTTTAATTAATTTATTATGGCAATATAAAATATGTACAATACATCATGACAAAGTGAGAATTATCCTAGGGATATTAGGTTCAATCAGCCTTTTAAAATAAATAATTTTCTTCTTCTAATTTGTTGATATGTAATCATAAAAATAGATAATCATTTATCATTTTGCATCTAGTAGATGAAAAACAAAGCATTGGACAGTTTGATACCACTCATGATGAAAACTCATCACTCTGAAATTAAAAGAAAATTTCTGGAAGATTTATCAAGTTCAATAAACTAAAGTAAATAAAATGAGATTCTGAAGAAAAAGAAAGCTTTTTCCAGAATCAACACAACTCTCTATGTAGAATATTCTACTAAAAAGATCCTACAAGAAATAAATCACTTTTATGTAATCATGGAATACAAGATCTAGAGGAAGATCAACTGTATTTATTCAAGAAAGCAGGAGGGAAAGTAAAGACATTAAAAGTGTTCATTAGCCACTTCAAGAAAAGAAATAAAAATCTCAGAGAGAAATCCATCCACATCCATCATAGTGAAATAAAATCAGTGAAATAAAGAAAAATTCTGGTGACAAGGCAGATAAATTGAATCACTTTACATATTGATGGGAATATAAAACTATACAGCACAAATAAAACAAAGTTATTAAAAATTTATTCAAGACCTATAACCTGAAAACTATGCACATAAAACAATGCTAAGAGAAATTTAAAGGCCTAAATAAATTGAAAGATATGTCATGGTCATAGATGAAAAGATTTAATATTGTTCTAAATTTATTGTAACTGTAAACATAACCCCAGCAAGCCTTCTGAAAAAGCTGAATCTAGAATGGAGTAAAAGAAGGAAGAGAATAGAAGAATTAAAACAGCAGAAAAGAATTTGGAGGAACAGCACTATCCAGTTCCAAGCTTATTGCAAAGCTCAGAAAACATCACAGTGTGTAATACAATGAGACCAAGTGAAGTAGCAGAGGACACAAGCAGACTCACACCTAAGTGGCCAAGCAATTTTGACAAACATTTATGTCAATGGGAAAAGGAGAATCTTCCACAAATGGTGTAGGAAAAACTTTGTAATCATATGAAAAAACATTTGGTCTCAAGTTTTGCCTCACATATTATGCCCAATTAAGTGGGAATGAACATTGATCTAAATATGTGTTAAAACTCTTCTAAAACAAGAGATAAAAATAATGACCTTGGCTTTGACTGACTTCTATATAAAATACAAACAGCATGAGTTATGAAAGAAAAAGAGGACTGGATGTACCTCAGTGGTACAGCACTTGCCTAGCACACTTAAGGTCCTGGGCTCAATTTTCTCTTCAAGAAATAGACATTAACAATAAATGAAAGGATTAACTATACACATGGACTGGTGACAATGTGGAACAGCTGTCACTTTGTACACACTGGTGAGAATATTTATGTTGTCATCTCTTTAGCAAAGAGCTTGGCAGATTCTTAAAGTGTACACCTACATCATGGTCAACATATTCCACTCCTGGGCATCAACCAAGAGAAATTCAAGTACAGTTCTGCATGTATATTCTGCATGTATAGCAGAGGTGAATAAGTGAATGGATAAACAGATTTAAATATGCACAATAAAATAATCAATACTAAAAAGAAAGAAATTAATACACACAAGATGTGAAAGTCAAAATTATGCCAGAAGATAGACAAGAATATGAAAAATGTATGATTATATAATGTATTAAAATTTTATAGTGAGAAAAGACACAGTAGCAGTTTCTTGCAAACAAGGAGTTAAAAAAGGAGGAGCAAGAAACCTCTGGGGGAAGTGGATACAATTATCATCCTGGGAGGGCTGAAGTTTCCTTAGGGCACAACCTAAATGCATGAAATTTATTATAAATCAATTATACCTCAGTAAAGTATTTTGAAAAACTCAACAAGTTACATATTACAAATTTAAATTTATAAAAAGGGGGACCAAGAAACTAAAGGCATGCATAGGAAGATAACCACAAGAACAAAATATATTTCTAAATAACAAAAGATGTTTATATAAAAACAAGTCACTGTGAGCAATAAAACATGTCAAAATGTAATAATGTAGAGCAGTATTGTCAAGGCAGATCCTGGAACACCAGAGTTGTTTCTAGGATACCACAGGTTCAAAGTTGTTTTACTGCACCAAATTTTATTTGCTTTTTGTTCTAGTACACCCAAGAGAATATAATTGAATTTACCACAGGTAACATGATACAAGTCAAACATAAAATATAGAAAGAGGGGAATCCAGCTGTATTCTAATCAGCCAAATGGTAAGATTTGCAAAACTTTACAATGCCACTCTTTCCACTGGTTTTTTGTTGATCAATATATATTTTACTAAAAATACTATGTGTTCTAACATGTAATATGTTCACAATATTTTAAGTGAATGTAGTGTTTTTTAAATTCCAGTTTTAATTCCCAAAAGGCTAAATATTGATAGATAAATGAAGCTTTTTGAATTTTCAGTGTTGGGGAATAGCTATTAATTTACCATCAAAAACCACTCAGGCAGGCCCTTTGGAAGGAAAATCTCCCCTGTTAAGGTCTGGTCAGACACCCTATGGGAGGGTCTCCATATTCTGGAGGGATGTCCTTCCACATGTTGACTGCAGGTGTGGCTATATAGAACATGTCTGGGTCATAAAAAGCTCAATAAATATATTGAGACTTAACCTTTAGAAACTTGTACAGCATCTTACAGTGCCACAAAAACCAACATATTATTTGCATTGTGTCTTTGATGTTTTTGTCCCATTTTTCTGTGTATTTATTTTCATTGTGCTTTTATGAATATTGTTCTACAACAGTTTGGGATTGTTTAAATATTTTCCTTTGCCATTGAACCAGGGAGAATACTGAACAACATATCTTTAAATATTTAGCAATTGGTATGACCCCTAAAGGGAAATGTTATGAGTAGAAATTAATTCTACTCCATTACCAACAATGAAAAGGGCTGCCTTCCTCTATATGCTATTTCTAATATAAATATCAATGCATTCACACTTACAATGGGAATCCGCAATGGCAAACTGAACCATGCAAACTCTCTTCAGTGAACAAATTTTCCATGGGTCTCACAGATGAATTCATTTCATTAAGTTCATCTTTGCTATGTTCTGGAAATTAGAAAAAATAATGAACAATTACAAAAATTACATTTTAAGCAAAAAGTTCCATCACAGCAAAATAAGTCAAAGGGGAATAAAAGAAGGACAAGACCCACTGAAAAAACTGGAAAGCAAATCTCACAGGGTGCTTTAGCTACAGGAATTAGGTAAAAGACGTGACTTCCCACATCCATCTCCTTTCCCAAACAGGTTTATTCTTGATTTGGATCAGCTTCCTATCCATAAAAAATGATGAGGATTGTCTCATAAAGGGGTCCATGACTAAATAAACCCTGAGTTTTACCCTTGATTTGCTACTTACTAATTGCAAGGCTGCCAGGCATGGTGGCACACACCTGTAATCCCAGCAGATTGGGAGGCTAAGACAGGAGAATTAAGAACTCAAAGCCACTCTCATCAACTTAGTGAAGGCTTAAGCAACTCAGTGACACCCTATCTCAATAAAATATAAAAATGGGCTGGGAATGTGTCTTAGTTGTTAAGCACCTCCCAGTTCAATCCCTGTTACCAAAAAACAAACAAACACAAACATACAAACTAATTGCAATGCCTTTGGCAAATCACTCAATTTCTCAGTACCTCCATTTTTCACCCATAATAGGCAGGTAACATTTTCTTTAGCTTTGTGAGTGTAGGGTTATGGAAAATAATATTCCTACAAGACAGCCCCTGAAGAAAAGCAGAAAGATGTTCAGCTTGGAAAAGGGAGTGGAAACTAGCAAAGCATTAACCTCTCAGTAAATCTGTTCCTAATAACAATGGAAATAATAAGGAAAGGGGCAGATACTGAATGCTGGGTTCTGGACTTGACTTTCCCCCACTGAAAAAGTCCAAAATGGAGGCACAGCAAATAGTAAAACTCTGGGAAACAGTATCTCAGTGAAAAAACAAAATAATGGAGAAGATGTGTTGAGGACTCATCCTTTGGTAGTGGGCTCCTATCTCCCCAGATAACAATGAGTTTCAACCTTTTTACAGCTACCTTCCTAAAATAAAATTTTAACCTGCACAATTGAGTCCCTGACTGTGCAAACTATATGTCCATAGTCTACAAAGAAAGTATAAAACCCAGATTCCTTCTGTAACCCGCAGGTCATCTCCATACCCAGAAAATGGGTCCTAACAGTGCCTGATCCATTGACCTTGCTGCAAAATAAAGGAAAGTTTGCTGATTGATGTTAGCGCCCCATCTCCTGTGTCCATCATCTGTGGGCCATGAGCTTACAATCACCATCCCTGTGCTTTTCCAAGTTCACCTGATAAGAAATGGTTGCAACACTGTATAAACCATGTTTCCCAGTGTTCCTCCCCTGGGATAGTGTAGTTTTCATTCATCAGGCTCAATGGAGGTGGGGGAATGTAGAGTTTAACTGTCCCACCCCGCTTAGGTGTGATTGTCCAGAAGGTCTTGGGACAGTGACAAAGCTCGACCCCAGCATGGCCTGTGGGCAAAAGGTCACAGAGAGCAAAACTGGCCTGGATTTTACAGTACCTTCTTCATCCTGTCCAGGATGAGCTCTTTGGCGCACGTTTGGCTGCCCTGCAGCAGGTTTCTCATGCTGAAAAGCAAGACAATGGCTCTGTCCACATGAAAGCTGAAAGTCTGCTGCTACTCAAGCGGAATCCACAGGTCATAGAAGGCGCCATCACCACCCAAGGGTTGCTATGTGGACAGTTGCCAGGAGCACCCCCTGCTCACACCACTGCCCCAGCACAATGCGTGTGTGCACCCTGCCTCCCCAGAGGTAGGGGGCATTCTCGGGGTAGCGGGGCAGGGCTTCGCTGTGCCTGCTGGGCCCAGGACAGCATAGGCAGGCGGGAGGGTGGTTCTGTGA
Organism: Sciurus carolinensis; assembly: GCF_902686445.1. NCBI lineage: Eukaryota > Metazoa > Chordata > Mammalia > Rodentia > Sciuridae > Sciurus > Sciurus carolinensis. Next base: position 345,687 of record NW_025920220.1, on the reverse strand, counting down.
AATACCAGCAGTATGTGGGTAAAACTCAGCCCATCTCAGGTCCCAAACAATCGGAGCATGGCCAAGGGGCCCCCATTGTCATTATTTTTTTGTTTTCTTTTTCATCCCTTGTGGGTTTTGTAAAGAACTCACAGTATGAGGAATATTCCATTTTTAAAAATGTAATAATGTAAATGTAATTATGGGAATCACTTTGTTTTGCTTCCTAGTTTGCAGATGTTAGAGTTCAGGTACTCCAGGAGGGAGAGGCAGGTTACCAGCACAATGCCACTGATGACAAACCAGGTAAATGAGTCATGTCATCCTGATTTAGCATAAGTTCCTTTGCCATGACAACTCCCGCCACTAAGGACTTATCACCATGGCAACTCCTGCCTCAGGTTTGGCAATATAAAATGAGCTAGGAGGAAGAACTGCACAGTATTCAAATTTGGCATTATAAAATAACCAATGGGAGAATATTGGACACTATTCTAATCAGTTACTAGATAACTAACAGAGCAGAGGGGGTAACACCTTCAATCAGATCTGTGTAAGGAAGTTAATGCCTCACAAGTAAGTAAATTAGTAAGACACATTTGCAGACTGGGTAGTCTTTAGCTTCTCTTTTGTGACCCACTCCACTGTACCCCACAGAGTGCTGCTTTTACCTTCACCTTCAAAACCAAAAACCTGGAACCCAACTGCACACCCCAACTAGCAAATATACTTGACATCTTTTCTGTGATCAGAATACACCAAAGTTAAAAAATAAGTACAAGAGAAGCCACTCAGAAAACTGAGAAGGGATAGGACTGGGAGGAATACGCAATAGGAATTATTGGTCTCAAGAAAAAGAAAAAAATTCTCTAAAGAATAATGTGATAATTATTTGGAAATGGCAGAAAATTATTTGGGAATGATGGTATTTTTAGGTAGGAGTTCAGGTACTCCAAGATGGCAGAGGCAGGTTACAAGAAAAATGCCAATGCAGTATAGGAGAGGGAATTGAGCTATCACATCTCTGTAAATCCCATTGCCATGACAACTTCCGCCACTAAAGACATCACCATGGCAACTCCTGTCTCAGGTATAGCATTCTTAAACAACCAGTGGGACTGAAGTGAACAGTAGTCTAATTAGGTTTAGTAGTCTAATTAGGTAAACAACAGGTGAAAAGTTAGACACTCTTTTAATCAAGTATTACAAGATAACCAATGGGAGGAAATCAATGGTAGCAATCAGTTCTAAATAGGGAAACAAATGCTTTGCAGGTAGGCATATGACACTGTTTTCTAGACTTTCTAGATTTGTGAACCTTGTACCACTCTCTCACTCAACCCACTCCACTCCACCCTAAGGAGTGCTGCCTGCACCTTCACCTTCATTAATTCTGTACTTTGCCTATTACTTCTATACATCTTGCTTTGTTCTTTTTTTTAGGACATCAAGGACTTGAGCCCCAACTGGCATCCCAAAAATAATAGTACCTGAGTGCTGTAGTGGGAATATGCCTCTTGTTGTAAACTGTGGGCAAAGAGGTTGAGGCAAGAACAGAAATTTAAAGGCAAAATAATGAGGATTACAATAGCTATTTAAAGACTAAACTTTGGCCACCATCATTAAAATCAATAGTGACATCAATCTGAGAGCGCCCAGAAAATGGTTCAGCAGATCCTTGTAGAAGCACTTTTTGTATAAAGTTGTGGTGGTCTCTGTGCAAATTGTGATTATGACAGAGCATTTTGTGATAGTTACAAATAAGTTACTACTACCCTCTCCCTGTCAGTTTTCAGTTATAACCAGTCTGAACACCAAATCAGGGATGAGAATGCAGGAGCTTGGGACATCAGGTTCCTCTATATTCATTCCTCAGATTCATGGCTGTCTTCACAGACTACAGGTGTAAGGGAAGAGGTATGCAGTTTAGTCTGGCTTAAATACTTTTGTTTTTACTTTATCAAAAATCCCACTAACTGGCCATTGCACTGTTGCCAGCTCTTGTTCTGAGCCCTGCTTTCCACCCCTCATTCTTGGCATAAAGAAACAGTTAGACTTGACACTAGCACCTGCTCTTCAGTGTGGCAGCTGCAGCAGTAACAGACAAGAAGCCCCCAAACCTGGTGTCTGTGACTCATTTCTGGTGTTGCATATTCTGGGAAGGGATATGAGAACACTACCACTGAGCAGAATCAGTAGAAAGTCATGGGATACTAAGTAGAAAGCACTTCTGCCGAGTCGGCTATCCTATATCAGCTCCCCCAATCCCTGGCATTTTTCTGTTCTCATCCCATTTTTCCTTTTCCTTGTTCACCTGCACACACACAAGTGCAGCCCTCCCTACCTGTGCCAGTCTCAGGTGCACCAACTTCTCAGCTTGCAAGTATTCATGCCTTGCAGTGTCTCTTTTTATCCAGCAGAGGGCAGTGGTTCTGTATTTTCTGGTTTTCTTTCCAACTAACACCTGTCCCTGTGATTCCTTTTTTTTTTTTTTTTTTTTTTTTCACATTCTCAATCATTTTTATTTTTCATTTAGAGGCAGGGTCTTGCTAAGTTGCTTAGGGCCTCCCTAAGTTGCTGAGGCTGGTTTTGAACTCAGGATCCTTCCACCTCAGCCTCCGAAGCTGGTGGGATTACAGACATGTGCCAACATGCCTGGCCCCACCTCACCACCTTTTTTTTAGTTGTCAATGGACTTTCATTTTTATTTATTTATTTTTATGTGGTGCTGAGGATGGAACCCAGTGCCTCACACATGCTAAGCAAGCTCTCTATCACTGAGCCACAACCCCAGGCCCCATCTCACTTTCTTTTGATGACACTGAGCCATCATTGTGGACATCCATTGTAGTACTGGGCAATCAGTATAGTGGCACCTGCATTTACTCATCTCCACACTGCTTGACTTTAGGTGGATATTGTATTTCTATAGTCTTCCTGTCTCTTCATTGCTCTCATTATCAATGATTCCCTTTTGCTACACTTATCAGTCCTTACCTACCTCCTCCCTCCCTGATTTCCCCCACTAATTTTATTTTTATTTTTTTTTCTTTTTTCTTTTTTTATTTTTTTTTACGTTTACATAGGGTAATGATGTTTATTTTATTTTTCCCCTCCCCCCCACCCCTACCACCCCTCTTTTCCCTCTACACAGTCCTTCTTTCCTTCATTCTTACCGCTCTCCTTAGCCTAACTCTAAACCTAACCCTAAACCTAATGCTAGCCCCTCCCACCCCCCATTATATGTCCTCATCCGCTTATCAGCGAGATCATTCGTCCTTTAGTTTTTTGACATTGGCTTATCTCACTTAGCATGATATTCTCCAATTTCATCCATTTGCCTACAAATGCCATAATTTTATCATTCTTCATTGCGGAGTAATATTCCATTGTATAAATATGCCACAGTTTCTTTTTCCATTCATCAACTGAAGGGCATCTAGGTTGGTTCCACAATCTGGCAATGGTGAATTGAGCAGCAATGAACATTGATGTGGCTGTATCTCTGTAGTATGCTGATTTTAAGTCCTTTGGGTATAGGCCAAGGAGTGGGATAGCTGGGTCAAATGGTGTTTCCATTCCAAGCTTTCTGAGGAATCTCCATACTGCTTTCCAGAGTGGCTGCACTAATTTGCAACCCCACCAGCAATGTATGAGTGTTCCTTTTTCACCACGTCCTCGCCAACACCTATTGTTGCTTGTATTCTTATAATCGCCATTCTAATTGGGGTGAGATGAAATCTTAGGGTAGTTTTGATTTGCATTTCCCTTATTACTAGGGATGTTGAACATTTTTTCATATATCTGGTGATTACTTGCACATCTTCTTCTGTGAAGTGTCTGTTCATTTCCTTAGCCCATTTGTTGATTGGATTATTTGTATTCTTGGTGTAGAGTTTTTTGAGTTCTTTATAGATTCTGGAAATTAGCGCTCTATCTGAGGTATGGTTGGCAAAGATATTCTCCCACTCTGTAGGCTCTCTCTTCACATTTCTGATAGTTTCCTTTGCTGAGAGAAAGCTTTTAAGTTTGAATCTATCCCAGTTGTTGATTCTTGCTTTTATTTCTTGTGCTATGGGAGTCCTGTTAAGGAAGTCTGATCCTAAGCCAACAAGTTGAAGATTTGGACCTACTTTTTCTTCTATAAGATGTAGCGTCTCTGGTCTGATTCCGAGGTCCTTGATCCATTTTGAGTTGAGTTTTGTGTGGGTTGAGAGATAGGGGTTTAATTTCATTCTATTGCATATGGTTTTCCAGTTTTCCCAGCACCATTTGTTGAAGAGGCTATCTTTTCTCCATTGCATATTGTTGGAACCTTTGTCTAGTATGAGAAAATTGTATTTATTTGGGTTTGTGTCCATGTCCTCCTAAATATGGTTATTTACAGCTAGGGCTGCCACTGCTCTTCGGCAGGAATGTGCTGGAATTCATACTCACTCATCCTGTGCTCTCCCTGTTGGATATTTTTCTCTACTCTTGACTTCCAGACTCTGCCATCGCCATCAGTCTGGTGTGGAGTTTGGATGGTTATGTCTGAGAATGGCATGAAACTGCTTAGTTAGCTGTGAGAGGAGGAGCATCTGGAAAGACAAGAAGAGCCAGTGGGTTTCATGAGACATCATTTGTCCTCCAGACTTCTGTCCAGTACTGTCTACATCTTAACCTTAACTTTCACTTTTTTCTTTGTGTGTATTTTCTTGCCCTCAGCTGAATGGAGAGCTCCCAAGGAGTGTTTAGTTCAAAACTGAAGCAGTACCTTTTTTTCTTCTGCAGGTACATCCGTTCTCCTCCACCCCTCTCTTACACACAGTGGAAGCCCAAGATACTTCCACTCAATCATTGAGACCTCAGACCTCAGGGAGGCTACAGGAAAAACAAGCTCATTAGAATCACAGCAGAAATGTCACATGGGCTGAAGTTGCTGCACAGAAATGAGGGCATCTCCTTCCTGCTCCCAACCTCACTTTTACCAATGTCCAAATCCCCCACCTGTCTTACATGGTGGCATAAGAAAAGGTGAGAACCTGAGTCGAGATTACCCTGCTCCACATTCTCCACCTGTGAATGGAGATAAATATTGGGTGAAAGTTTGCATAAAATTTCTTATGATGTATATTCTTTAAAATATTTCTTACTTTTCAGTAGGGGGGATTGCACCCAAGGAAGGGCATATAACCACTGAGCTACACACATAAGCACCTCATTTCTATGAGGTGGTCTAACTAAGTTGTGCAGGCTGACCTCAAACTTGGAATCCTCAGTCTCCCAAGTCACTGGTATTATAGGAACTCACCACCACACCTGGCTAGTGTTTGAAAGCTGTAATTTTGATTTTTATGACTTTTATTTGGGGGAATACATCATTACAAGTTCTTGCATGTGATGGAGAGCTACATCAATAGATGAGTATCCATGTTACTCACTCTAAATCATGTCTAATCATCCTTCTTCCTAGAGTCCTTGTTTGTCAGAATTGAAAAGCCCTGCCCAGGCCCACCACCCTGGGCCCTGGTTATACCCATTCACATTTGCCAGTTCTCTACCACCCATAACTCTTCCTGGCCATTATGTGGGGTACACAAATGATCTAATGCAGGTCAAGGTGCATGGGTACCATGTCCAGTATGTCCAGTATCAGACCTCCTTTCCCTACCACCCAGCACATCCACTATGCCCATCAGTACCAGTGTGATCTCCACTAAGGGGCACCCATCTGGTGAGGTATATATGAATAGCAAGTGACCATCATTACCCTCAGACACCACCTGTCACCCAAGCCATGTGTGACAACAGTTCACCATCACCAGCAGCTCACACCAGCACTGAGCAGCAGCAAAATCAAACCCAGAGCAATTGCATTGACTGCTTGGGAAGGGGGTCAAACTCCCCAAACAACTTCCGACCACACAGGGAAACACCCAATGGGCAGTCATTTTTGGACCAAAGCCAGAGCAGCATTGTTTCCATCACTCCTTCACACACCGCAGCCAGGATAGAACACTGTACATTCACAGGGCTCATCTTTTATGGGGGAGCAGTCATGATTTAATTTTGCATGGGTGCCCTGAACTGCATTTACCTGGATCTGTGGGGTGATCTTCAACCACCAACAACCTTGAAACAGGATGAAGCAGTTATTCAACTGCCTTCTACCTGTCTCTGCTTTTAGTTTTCTGCTCCTTAATTTTACACACATCTGACAAACCAACCTAGGAAGAGAAAAAAACACACATACACATGCACACCCACCCACACATAACCCATAATCTTACCTTATTGTTACTTATTGTTATTGTTAGGCAAAATTTATGCAGACCTGTTATGATTGATGAACATATTTAAGTTTGCTTTATTTTATAAACACACACACACACACACACACACACACATGCACACAGTGGGATAGGTAAAATACGTATTTTAAGAAAAGCATTTTAGTCTCCCAAATTAAAAGTGTGAATTTTATGAAAAACCCCACTTAACTGTTAGAAAGACAACTGTTAAACAAGGGTATGCAAAATCAGACTAAAAATTTAAATGTGAGAAATAAAATCAAATGTTTTCACATTCATTCAAGGAATAGAAGTTTTTCTAGGCCTGGCAAAATTTTTTATGCAATCATTACTAATTATCCCAAGTACCATTGCATCTATTGAAAAAGTACAACAACTACTACCATAAGTAACCAGTAGAATAACTGCTGTTATTTTATGTGAACAAATAGGTTAAATGTAAAATACAGTGACTTAAATGCAAAATTTATTATTCTCAATGAAGATATAATATTTGAGTATCTGTGTGCCAAAGAATTCAGCAGCAACCTTATAAAAGCAGAAGTTAAATGGAATGCAAGAAGAAATAGTAACATATTAGTACCTTTTTACCACACCACTCTAAGCTAAGAAAGTAATTAAATTATATGAAAGCCCTCAACATCTTATGGCTATGGCCCCGGGATTTATACTCTAATAATAGAGGCCATCTTTTCATGCACACATAGAACATTTATAAAAACTGACCACATATTAAGGCACAAATAAAACTTCAATAAATTCCAAGACAGCATTCATGGAAACTTGCTCTATTCACTGTGCAGTAATATTAGAAATTGATTTGAAAAACAACATATTTTTTGCAGTTGGATATATTTTTAATGATTAAATGACTATGGGTCAAATACAAATTAAAATGTAGAATTGGTTTAAATGATCACATCTTATGTCACATTCAATAGTGGAGTAAAGCAATAATTCAATACAAGTTATATCATATATGAAAGAATGCAAAGAAACATCAAATTGAATTGTAGAAAAAAATAATAAAATGGTGAAGTAGAAAAAAATGCATAATAATAACAAATCAGTTATAAAGCTTATCAAGTTGTAAAGCTTGTTATAAACAGAAATAAAGAAAAAATATGGGTCCTGGAGCTGTATCTCAGTGGTAGAGCTCTTGAATTGCATGTATGAGGCACTGGGTTCAATCCTCAGCACCACAAAAAATAAAAAAAATAAAGATATTTTGTCAGATCCAAAATGGCGGACTAGAGGGAGGCTGCATTCCTTGTCACTCTGAAACTCCGGTTTCAAGCAAAGAACATCTGTTTCTTGGTAAGGCAGTTTTTTCTGCTTATCGATACCCTTCTGTTTACCCCATTTGTCTGCTGTGATCACCTGCAGTCTGCCAGCATATCGATGCATTTTTTGAGTGCAGATTGCTCACTGTCAGGCACCTGTCATCCACCATTTGCCTGCCTCTTGCCTGTCCATCACCTGCCTTACACATATCCATTACCCAACACACGAGGTTCACCCCATGATCATCCAACAACAGTCAGCAAACTGATCGCCCAGCCCCAGTGGAGCACCAGCTGCCTGCTGTTGCCTGAAAGTTCACTGTAACAGGACCTGCAGGTTTGATTTCACGTGGCTGTCGCCATTTTGAGACAACAGCCAGGCCCAGTAGAACCCCTGGCTGGACTGACTGAGCCCCATCTCCAGAATGCCTCAGCCAATGAACACTCCCTGCCTCTGGTGCCCTTACATTGACTGACTGCTCCCTGTCACCAGGACCCCTAGACCAAATGACTGTGCTCTATCACCAGGACCCCAGACCAACTAATTGCAATGGGCCTCCAGGATTCCACAACCACACCAAACACACCAGACATCCAGGACCCCTGCCTGACCAACCGCATCCCACCTCCTGGACCTCCTGCTGACCACAGCCACACCCTGAGCTGCAGTTCCCCATTTGACAATACATTTCAAAACCAGAGCAGCCATCTTGGATAATCCTTGAAGCCATAGCTCTGATCTTTAGGTGGGGCAAAACCCATCCTGAGATGCCTGCTGGAGGCTTGAAGCTCATTGTCAGGTACCTCTCATGCATCAGGCTACTGAACTCTGGGAGGTTTCATTACTATATGACTATTATACTGTAGATTTTCTTTTTTCTTCTTATTGAAAAAAATTGTTTTCATTTCTTTACTTTTCTTGCTCTCTTTTTCTTTTGTTTACCTGTTCCCTCAGAGTCTCTTTCTCCCTTTTTGCATGGTAACGTCCAATTTCTTTTGATTATACTCTCACCCTTTCTATTATCTAGAACTTCTGTATATTCTTTTCTTATCCCATTAACAGCCACATTCTACAACCCTCTGCATCCTCTTTGTCCTCCATTTGAAACTGCAGATCTTATTGTAAATCTGTTTGTTTTACTGAAGATCATAATTGAACTCATTCTGTTCATTATGAGAATTTTGTTAATGTCCTCATAGGGGCTATTTGGCCTAGGATTTCATAGTGTCTGAATTGGGCACTGCTAATATTGATCTCCCCATAAAGAAAGGGTTTTAGAAACATATAGGGCCACTATAAGCCTATAGGGGGAAATCTGCAATACCTCAGATCTGCACTGCTAGAGGGGAAGACACATGAACAACATGAAAAAATACGGGAAGAAAATGATCCAAACAAATCTAGATTCTATATTAATAGAATCCAATGAGAGTATGTTAGAAAAAATGTCAGAAAAGGACTTCAGATTATACATGATTAAGATGATTCATGAAACAAAGGATGAGAAAAGAGAGAAAATGCAGGCAATGAATGATAATACCAATAAGCTGAAAGAGCATCTGCAGGAAGCAAAAGATCATTTCAACAAAGAGATAGAGATTCTCAAACAACAACAACAACAACAACAACAACAAAAAAGTGGAAATCCTTGAAATAAAGGAGACAATAAACCAAATAAAAAACTCAGTGGAAAGCATCACCAAAAGACTAGACCACTTGGAAGACAGAAACTCAGACAATGAAGACAAAATATTTAATCTTGAAAATAAATTCACTGAAACAGAGAAGATGGGTAAGAAATCATGAACAGAATCACCAAGAAAAATGGGACATCATGAAAAGAACAAATTTAAGAATTATTGGGATTGAGGAAGGCACAGAGATACAAACCAAAGGAATGAACAATCTATTCAATGAAATATTATCAGAAAATTTCCCAAACCTGAAGAATGAAATGGAAAATCAAACACAAGGGGCTTACAGAACACCAAATGTACAAAATCACAGCAGATCCACAATAAGACACATTATAATGAAAATGCGTAACATTCAAAATAAAGATAGGATTTTGAAGGCCGTGAGAGAAAAGCATCAGATTACATATAGGGGGAGACCAATACAGATAGCAGCTGACTTCTCAACCCAGACATAAAAGCAATAAGGGCATGGAACAACATATTTCAAGCTCTGAAAGAACATGGTTGCCAACCAAGAATCCTATACCCAGCAAAATTAACCTTCAGATTTGAGGATGAAATAAAATCCTTCCATGATAAACAAAAGTTAAAACAATTTACAAATGGAAAGCCTGCACTACAGAATGTTCTCAACAAAATATTCAATGAGGAGAAAATGAAAAACAACTATGGAGATCAGCAAAGGGAGGAAGTACATTAGAGAAAAACCACTCAAAGAAGAAACCAAGCCAACTTAAAAACCAAAAATAAGCCAAATGTCTGGGAATACAAATCATATCTCAATAATAACCCTGAACAATAATGGCCTAAACTCATCAATCAAAAGACATAGACTGGCAGACTGGATTAAAAAGAAAGACCCAACAATATGCTGCCTGCAAGAGACTCATCACATAGAAAAAGACTTCCACAGACTAAAGGTGAAAGTATGGGAAAAAACCTACCATGCACATGGACTCAGTTAAAAAGTGGGGGTTTCCATCCTTATATCAGATAAAGTGGACTTCAAGCTAAAGTTAGTCAGAAGGGATGAAGAAGGACATTTCATACTGCTTAAGGGAACCATAAATCAGGAAGACATAATGATAGTAAATATTTATGCCCCAAACAACAGTGCATCCCTGTACATAAAACCAATCCTTCTCAATTTCAGGAATCAAATAGACCACAACACAAAAATTCTGGGTGACTTTAACATGTAGCTGTCACCACTACGTGAATCTTCCAAACAAAAACCAAAAAAAGAAACCATAGAACTCAACAACACAATCAATAACCTAGACTTAATAGACATATATACAATATTCCATCCATCAACTAGCGAATTCACTTTCTTCTCAGCAGCACATGGAACTTTCTCAAAAATAGACCATATGTTATGCCACAAAGCAACCCTTAGGAAAAGCAAAAACATAGAGATACTGCCTTGTGTTCTTTTTGATTATAATGGACTCAGAGTAGAAAGCAATGACAAAATAAAAAACAGAAATTACTCCAACACCTGGAGACTAAATAATATGCTATTGAATGAAACATGGATAACAAAAAACATCAGGGAGGAGAAAAAAAATTCTTAGAGGTCAATGAGAATGATGATACAACATATCAAAATCTCTGGGACACTATGAAAGCAGTACTAAGAGGAAAATTCATTGCAGAGAGTGCATTCCTGCTGAGGGCCATCTTGGACAAGATGGTGCCTGGCAATGAGCCAAAGGGCACTGGGTACCAAAATAAGGAAGTACCCGTAATGGTTGCTTGCCTACTAGTTCCTTGGAGACTTATGACGTGTTGATGCCAGGCTCTAGGATTGGCTATCTAATATCATGCCGCCCGTGGACAACTCATGATTCATATAGTGCTATGCTGACATTCCTCTGCATGCTCTCCTGTGTGAGATAAAGCTTTGCTATAATTGGCTGATAAGCTAGGAGCCTGGGGGAGGAGAGAGGGAGAGGGAAGAAGAAGGGAGATAGTAGCAGAACAAAGGAGGCAGAGAAACAGGGAGGATGTGATAAATCTGGTCAACTAAAGATTGGTGGTGTCTCCTTTCTCCGCGCCGGTTCCGCTGGATGGAACACATTCCAGAAAAGAATGAAAATTGAACAACTAAATGACCTAACATTACACCTCAAAGCCTTAGAAAAAGAACAGAATAACAGCAAAAGTAGTAGAAGACAGGAAATAATTCAAATTAGAGTTGAAATCAATGAAATTGAAACAAAAGAAGCAATTCAAAAAATTGACAAAGCAAAATAGACAAATGCTTGCCCACACTAACAAAGAGAAGGAGAGAGAAAACTCAAATTACTAAAATTCATGATGAAAAAGGAAATGTCATGACAGACACCACTGAGATACAGAACATAATGAGAAGCTACTTTGAAAATCTGTATTCCAACAAAATAGAAATTACCAAAGAAATTGACAAATTTCTAGAGACATATGATCCTCCCAAACTGAACCAGGAGGACATACACAATTTAAACAGATCAATATCAAGCAATGAAATAGAAGAAGTCATTAAAAACCTACCATCCAAGAAAAGTCCAGTACAAGTAAGATTTTCAGCTGAGTTCTACAAGACCTTCAAAGGAGAACTCATTCCAATACTTCTCAAAGTATTCCAGGAAATAGAAAAGGAGGGTACCCTATCAAACTCATTCTATGGAGCTAATATCACCCTCATACCCAAACCAGGAAAAGACACATCAAGGAAAGAAAATTTTAGACCAATATCCTTGATGAATATAGATGCAAAGATCCTTAACAAAATATTGGCCAACCATATCCAAAAACATGCTAAGAAAATCATGCACCATGATGAAGTGGGGTTGATCCCTGGAATGCAAGGATGGTTTAACATCCGTAAATCAATAAACATAATTCATCATGTCAACGGACTTAAGGATAAGAATCATATGTTTTTTTTAATTGATGCAGAAAAAGCGTTCAACAAAATACAACATCCTTCATGCTCAAAATACTAGAAAAAATAGGGATAGTAGGAACATACCTGAACATTGTAAAGGCTATTTATGATAAGCCCTTGGCCAACATCATTCTTAATGGAGAAAAACTGAAACAAATCCCTTTAAAAATGGGAACAAGACAGGGATGTCCTCTTTCACCACTTCTATTCAACATCATTCTTGAAACACTAGCCAGAACAATTAGAAAGGCTAGAGAAATTAAAGGAATTCGAATAGGAAAAGAGGAACTTAAGCTGTCACTATCTGCGGATGACGTGATTCTATATTTAGAGGATCCAAAAAACTCCTCCAGAAAGCTTCTAGACCTCATCAATGAAATCAGCAAAATAACAGGCTATAAAAATCAGCACACATAAATCTAAAGCTATTTTATACACAAGAGCTGAAACATAGGAAAGGGAAATGAGGAAAACAACTTCATTTGCAATAACCTAAAAAAAAAAAAATACTTGGGAATCAATCTAACCAAAGAGGTTAAAGATCTCTACAATGAAAACTACAAAACATTGAAGAAAGAAATTGAGGAAAACCTTAGTAGATGGAAAGAGCTCCCATGTTCTTGGATAGGCAGAATTAATATTGTCAAAATGGCCATACTTCAAAAGTGCTATACAGATTCAATGCAATTCCAATTAAAATCCCAATGATGTACCTTACAGAAATAGATCAAGCAATCATGAAATTCATCTGGAAGAATAAGAAACCCAGAGTAGCTGAAGCAATCCTTAGCAGGAAGAGTGAAACAGGGGGTATCGCAATACCAGAACTTCAACTATACTACAAAGCAATAGTAACAAATATGGCATGGTATTGGTACCAAAATAGACACATAGATCAATGGTACAGAATAGAGGACATGGACACAATCCCAAATAAATATAATTTTCTCATACTAGACAAAGGTGCCAAAAATATGCAATGGAGAAAAGATAGTCTCTTCAACAAATGGTGCTGGGAAAACTGGAAATCAATATGCTAGTATTTTGAGCATGAAGGATGTTGTATTTTGTCAAATGCTTTTTCTGCATCAATTAAAATAACCATATGATTCTTATTCTTAAGTCTGTTGACATGATGGATTACGTTTATTGATTTACAGATATTAAACCATCCTTGCATTCCAGGGATCAAACTAAACCCCTATCTCTCACCCTGCACAAAAATCAACTCAAAATGGATCAAGGTCCTTGGAATCCAACCAGATACCTTCACCTTATAGAAGAAAATGTAGGTCCAAATCTTCAACATGTTGGCTTAGTTTCAGACTCCTTTAAGAGGACTCCTGTAGAACAAGAAATAAAAGCAAGAATCAATAACTGGGATAGATTCAAACTAAAAAGCTTTCTCTCAGCAAAGGAAACTATCAGCAATGTGAAGAGAGAGCCTACCGAGTGGGAGAAAATCTTTGCTACTCATACTACAGATGAAGCCATAATTTCCAGAATATATAAAGAACTCAAAAACTCTACACTAAGAATACAAATAACCCAATCAACATATGGGCTAAGGAAATCAACAGACACTTCACAGAAGAAGATCTGCAAGCAATCAACAGATATATGAAAAATGTTCAACATCTCTAGTAATAAGAGAAATGCAAATCAAAACCACCCTAAGATTCCATCTCACCCCAATTAGAATGGCAATTATCAAAAATACAAGCAACAATAGGTGCTGGAGAGGATGTGGGGAAAAAGGTACACTCATACATTGCTGGTGGGGATGCAAATAAGTGCAGCCACTCTGGAAAGATTCCTCAGAATTCTTGATATGGACCCACCACTTGACCCAGCTATCCCACTCCTTGGCCTATACTCAAAGGACTTAAAATCAGCATACTACAGAGATACAGCCACATCAATACTCATGGCTGCTCAATTCACAATATCCAGACTGTGGAACCAACCTAGGTGTCCTTCAATTGATGAATCGATAAAGAAACTGTGATATATATATATGTATATATACAATGGAATACTACTAAGCTATAAAGAATGATAAAATTATGCCATTTGCAGGCAAATGGATGAAATTGGAGAATATCATGCTAAGTGAGATAAGCCAATTTCAAAAAACCAAAGGACAAATGATTCCACTGATAAGCAAATGATGACACATAATGGGGAGCGTAAGGGGGCAAGAATGGAGGAAGGAAGGACTGTATAGAGGGAAAAGAGAGTTGGGAGGTGTGGGGGGTGAGGGAAAAATAACAGAATGAATCAAACACCATTACCCTGTGTAGACATATGATTACACGAATGGCATGCCTTTATTTCATGTACAAACAGAAACAACATATATGCCATTTTTTTACAATAAAAATAAACTTAAAAAAATAAAATGAAATAAAAAATTGAAAAGAAATGCAATAGAGATTATGAGCAAAAGATTCTAATAGTCTTGTCATAGAAACATGTTAATAAAATATGGAAAGACAAATTATTATTAATCAGAGAAAAGTAAATCAAAGTCATATTGGTCAACATGGTCAATTTTGATGGGTTACGTGTCAGAGAAGTTGGTGACTAATGGACATTCACATGCATGGCCCAAAGGAGTGAAATGATGTAGGTCACCTTGGAAAGTGAGGACCCACAGCACAGCCATTCTGGTTCCTGATACAGAACCTGGACGACCCCTGCATGTGAACTGTAGGAATCCCATGTGAGAAAGTTCATGGCAGCAAGACAAACCAGAACAACCAGAAACAGCCACGTGACCCTGGATAATACACAGCTACCCATCAACAGATGGATGAAGGCATTATGGTGAATTCACATACAATAAAACTTACACAACAAAAAATAATTGTAATCACACCCAGTAACACAAATGGATTTTAGCAACATAATGCTCAATGGAAAGAAACATACTAACAAAATCACATGATTCCATTCATATCAAATTCAAAGTAACCAAAACTAAGTCACATATTCTCAGTGTAGATATACATAAATAATACAACTATTTGAGAAATAAGAATAATCTATTTCCTCTGTAGAGAAATAAGATAGCACATAGGATAGATAAGGCATAAAAAGGTATTCTCTATTTCTAGATATTAATGATAGATACTTCTAGAATATTGACAATGTTGTAGATCTTTGGTAGTGATCTCTTTATAGATGTCCTTAAAATTATTTTACTTTATTACTTACATATTAAATTAATATTTTTTATATATAAAATACTTTATAATATTATTAAATATTTTATATGCAACCTTTATATCTGACTAGCACTGTACAGTGTACTATAATAAAATAGAAAAATAGAAAAAAAATACTAAAATAACAAATGATAACAAATTACAAAATGAACCAGTATTTACCCCAGATGTTTATAAAAATAACTAAAAATAGTTAAAAAAACAATTTGTATATGAATATTCATAGTTGAATTATTCAAAACCACCAAAGTTGCAATCAACCCATATATCTAATAGCAGATTAACTGGAAACTGCCAGGCATGATGGTGCAATCTAGAATTCCAGAAACTCTAGAGGGAATCACAATTTTGAGAAAGCCTATGGAGACCCTGCCACAAAATAAGAAGTAAAAAAAAGGTCTGAGGATGTTGATCAGTGGTAGAGTATAGCTGGATTCATCCACAATACTGCAAATGTGATTATAAAAACCATGACTTATAACTAAATTTAGTATGTTCACATAGAATTGTAGTCATCAAGAATTTAATTGGAATACTAAAATATATAGCATAGATGAACTTGAAAGCATTATGTTAAGTGAAAGAAATTAGAGAAACTTGCCACATACTGCATAGGTCAAATTATTTAAAAATTTAAAACAAAGCAAATGCATTTAAAAGAAATGCATCTTAGTCATTCCAGGACATGAGGAAATGAGAGACTGGAATTACTTGTGAATATTTTACAACATTGTAAATACATTAATGGAATTAATTGTACCCTTAAAAATGGTTATACTGGTAAATTTAATTTTAAGCATATTTAACTAGAATAAAAAAATGTTTGTACAGGAGGCACAGAATAGTCAAATATACTGCCAATGAAAAAGTACAATCTATCAAAATGTATAAATGCATTCTACTTTCATGTACAACTAATTAGAAGAAAATATTTTTTTAAATGTGAGTGATAATTTTAAAATAAATAATCTTTTTTTACAATAACAAATGTTGGGGTTAGGTTGTGGCTCAGTGACGGAGTGCTTGCCTGGCACCTTTGGAGCACTGGGTTCAATTCTCAGGACTGCATGTAAACAAAGTAAAATAAAGGTCTATTGCCAACTAATATATATATATATATATATATATATATATATATATATATATATATATATAAAATAAAACAGCCACCAGACCCAGTCAGCACCTGCCATCTCCAGCGTCCATGCCCCAGCTGGCAGTCTGGCACATGCACAGCACCTAATGATTTATCAACACATGGGGTCACCTCTGCCTGCTAGCATGGGTTATTTGCAACCTGGAGGCCACCATCCATAGTGGGACAATACCCTTCTTGGGACACTGCATTATCAAGTTTTTCTAAGGCATCAGAATACTGAAGACTAGGAATTTTGAACAGTACAGTACTGTTTTATTGTAGAATTTTTATTAGTAGTATTATTATGATTATTCTTATTATGCCTACTATTCTTTTATTTTATTAATATTTTCCTCACTTTTTCTATTTTCCTCTTATCTGTTTCCTTGTATACTTTCTCCCTTTTCTCATGCTAACAACCAATTTCTTTTAATTCTGCTTTCACTATTTCTATGACATAATACCTCTATAGACTCACTTTTTATCTGATTAATGTTATATTCTACACCCATCCCTATCCTCTTTATCTGCCATTAGAAAATGTGGTCCATTTTGCAAAACTATTGGTTATGCTGAAGATAATAATTGAACTCATCATTTCTGTTTACTAAGACAATATGGTTAATATCTTAATAGGAACTATCTGGTTTAAGGATACATATTGTTTGTACGGTGTGCTGCTAATATTAATCTCTCTCTTCAAGGTGAGGTTTTGGAAACCTGTAGGGACATTATAAGTCTATAGGGGTGAAATGGCAATACCTTGTATTTGCACTGCCAGAGGGGAAGATATGGGAAAAACATGAGAAAAAAAAGGAAGAAAGTGTCCCAAACATGCTATATCATTAGAATCTAATGACAGCATGGAGGAGAAATGTCAGAAAGGAGTTCAGAATGTACATAATTAAAATGATCTGAGAAGAAAATGATGAGATAAGAGAGCAAATGCAGACAATTAATGATTGCACCAATAAAAAGTCAAATGCAGGAAGCAAAAGATCATTTCAATAAAGAAATAGAGATTCTGAAAAAACAAACAGAAATTCTTGAAATGAAAGAAACAATAAACCAAATTAAAAACTCATTAGAAGGCATAAACAATAGGGTAGGTCACTTGGAAAGCTGAAAGTCAGTCAATGAAGACAAAATATTTAATCATTAATACAATATTGACCAAACAGAGAAGATGGTAAGAAATCATGAACAGAACCTCCAAGAGTTATGGGATATCATGAAAAGACAAAATTTAGGAATTATTGGGATTGAGGAAGGCACAGAGTTACAAATCAAAGGAATAAATAATCTATTCAATGAAATATTATCAGAAAATTTCCCAAACCTGAAGAATGAAATGGAAAATCAAATACAAGAGGCTTACAGGACACCAAATGTACAAATTTACAACAGATCCACACCAAGTCACATAATAATGAAAATAACTAATGCACAAAAAAAAGATAGAATTTTAAAGGTTGTAAGAGAAAAGCATCAGATTACATATGGGGGGAAACCAATACAGATATCAGTAGATTTCTCAGCCTAGACCCTAAAAGTAATAAGGACCTGTAATAACATATTTCAATCTCTGAAAGAAAGTGGATGCCAACCAAGAATCTTGTGCCCAGCAAACCTTACCTTCATGTTTGATGACAAAATAAAATACTCCCATGATAAACACATGCTGAAACACTTTACAAAAAGAAAACCTACACTAGAAAACATTCTCAGAAAAATATTACATGAGGAAAAAATTAAAAACTACAATGTAGGTCAACAAAGGGAGGAACTACCCTAAAATAACAGCCAATTAAGGGATAAACCAAGTCAAGTTAAAAATCAAAAATAATTCAAAATGACCAGAAATACAAGACATATCTCAATAATAACCTTGAATGTTAATGGACTAAATTGACCAATCAGAAGACATAGACTGGTAGACTGGATTAAAAAGAAAGACCCAACAATATGCTGCCTTCAAGAGACTCATGTCATGGAAAAAAATACCCACAGACTAAAAGTTAAAGGATGGAAAAAACATACCACACACAAGGATTAAGTAAAAAAGTTGGGGTCTCCAACCTCATATCAGATAAAGTACATTTCAAACAAAATTAGTAGAATGGATAAAGATGGACAATCATACTGCTTACGGGAAGCATAAATCAACAAGACATAGCAATCATATGTATGCCCCAAACAATGGTATATTCAAGTACATTAAGCAAATCTTCTCAATTCCAGGAACCAAATAGACCACAACACAATAATACTAGGTAATTTTAACATACTTCTCTCACCATTGGACAGAACTTCAAAACAAAAATTGAATAAAGAAACCATAGAACACAATAGCACAATCAATAATTTAGACTTAACAGACATATACAGAATATTCCATCCATCAATGAGCAAATACACTTTCTTCTCAGCAGCACAAGGATCCTTATCTAAAATAGACCATATGTTATGCCACAAAGTTATTCTTAGCAAATAAAAAAGGAGATATTACCTTGTATTCTATCAGATTATAATGGAATGAAATTAGAAATGATTGATAAAATAAAAAAGAGAATATACTCCAACACCTGGAGACAATAATATGCTATTGAATGATACATGGATAGCCAAATACATCGGGGGAGATAAAAAAATTCTTAGAGGTAAACAAGAACAATGATACAACATTTCAAAATCTCTGGGACACTATAAAAGCAGTACTAAAAGGAAAATTCATTGCATGGAGTGCATTCAATAAAAGAAAAAGTCAACAAGTAAACAACCTAACACTATATCTCAAGTCCAAGAAAAAGAAGAACAGATCAACATCACAAGCAGTAGAAGACAGGAAATAATTAAAATCAGAGCTGAAATCAATGAAATTGAAACAAAAAAAAATTCAAAATATTGACAAAACAAAATTTTGTTCTTTGAAAAAGTAGACAAAATTGATAAACCCTTAGCCACACTAATGAAGAGAGAGAGAAAACTCGAATTACCAAAATTTCTGAAGAAAAAGGAAATACTACAACAGACACCACTCAAATACATAACATAATGAGAAGCAACATGGAAAATTTATACTCCAACGAAGCAGAAAATCTCAAAGACATCAACAGGTTTATAGAGACATATGATGCACCCAAACTGAATCCAGAGGACATACACAATTTAAATAGATCAATTTCAAGTAATGAAATAGAAGTCATCAAAAGTCTACCAACAAAGAAAAGTCCAGGATCAGATGGATTCTCAACTGAGTTCTATAAAACCTTCAGAGAATAATTTATTCCAATATTCCTCAAAGTGTTTCATGAAACAGATGAGGAGGGAAACCTTCCAAATTCATTCTATGAAGCTAATATCACCCTGATACCAAAACCAGACAAAGGCATGTCAAGGAAAGAAAACTTCAGATCAATATCCCTAATAAATATAGACACAAAAATTCTAAACAAAATTTAGAAAATTGCATACAAAAACATATAAAAAAGATACAGTACCATGATCAAGTGGGTTTCATCCCAAGGATGCAAGCTTGGTTGAACATCCAGAAATCAACAAATGTAATTCACCACATCAACAGGTTTAAAGTTAAGAATCACATGATTATTTCAATAGATGCAAAAAAAAGCATTTGATAAAATTCAGCACCCCTTCATGCTTAAAACATTAGAAAAACAGGGAGAGTAGAAACATATTCCAACATTTTAAAGGCTATCAATGTTAAAGCCATGGGCAACATCATTCTAAATGGGAAAATATGGAAAGAATTCCCCCTAAAAACTGGAACAAGGCAGGGATGCCCTCTTTCACCACATGTATTCAACAATGTTCTTGAAACTCTAGCCAGAGCAATTAGACAGACCAAAGAAATTAGAGATATGAATAGGAAAACAAGAATTCAAATTAACACTATTTGCTGATGACATGATTCCATATTTAGAAGAGTTAAAAAATTTCACCAGAAAACTTCTAGAACTCATAAATGAATTCAGTAATGTAGCACAATATAAAATCAACACTCATAAATCTATTGCATTTTTATTCAAAAGTGATGAATCCTCTGAAAGAGAAATTAGGAAACTCCTCTATCTACAATAGTCTCAAAAAAAAATACTTGGGAATCAGTCAACAGAAGAGGTAAATGACCTCTACAATGAGAACTACAGAACACTAAAGAAAGAAATTAAAGAAATCTTAGAAGATGGAAAGATCTCCAATATTTGGCAAAATGGCCAAACTACCAAAAGCACTATACAAATTCAATGCAATTCCAATTAAACTCCCAATAATGTTCTTCATATAAATAAAGAAAGCAATCAAAAAATTTATTCTGAAGAATGAGAGACCCAGAATTGCCAAAAATAGTAAAGCCAAAAATAGTAAAGCATTCAATTATACTGTAGAGCAATAGTTGCAAAAATGGCATGGTATTGTCACCAAAATAGGTAGACCAATGGTACAGAAAAGAGAACACAGAGAGAAACCCACATAAATACAGTTATCTCATTCTGGACAAAGGTGCCAAAAACATAAAAGGAGAAAAGATAATCTCTTCAACAATGATGCTGGGAAAAGTGGAAATCAATATGCAGCAAAATGAAACTAAACACCTATCTCTCACCCTGCACAAAACTCAACTCAAAATGAATCAAGGGCCTAGGAATTAGAAAAGAGATCCTGCACCTTACAGAAAAAACAGTAGGTCCAAATCTTTATCATGTCTGCTTAGGACCAGAATTCCTTAACATGACTCTCAAAACAAAAAATAAAATTAGGATTCAAAAATTAGGATAGATTCAAACTAAAAAGCTTTTTCTCAGCAAAGGAAATAATCAACAATATCAAGAGAGAGCCTACAGCGTGGGAGAAAATCTTTGCCACACACACTTCTGATAGAGTACTAATCTCCAGAATCTATAAAGAACTAAAAAACTTTACACCAAGAATACAAATAACCCTATCAATAAATGGGCTAAGGAATTGAGCAGACACTTCACAGAAGATCTGCAAGCAATCAACAGATATAGAAAAAAATATTCAACATCTCGAGTAATATGAGAAATGCAAATAAAAACTACCATAAGATTTCATCTCACCCAAATTAGAATGTCTTCTATCAGGAATACAGGTAACAGCAGAGCAGACATCTTGTGGCTGTGTCATGTGCGTGAGCCCCATAGTGCCAGGGAGGCACCAGATGCCGCACAGGGAGGAGGCTGAGGCCACAGCTTGAGAGAGGCCCAGGCCCCTCTGTATGTGTGGGTTTGGACAGGTAGGGGAAGGGAAGGGAGGCCGACCCCTGGCCGACCAGGTGCCTGTGTCTGGCACAGCAGGTGTGAGACAAAGAGACAATTCTTCCCCGCTGCCCAGATAATCAAGATTTTTGGCCCAACCTTTGAATGCACACCAAGATAGTGAGGAGCCAGACAAAAAGCACAGGCTGTGGCACTGAAATGGATTACTAAGAACTTAGTGATTTGGCCCATGACCCTCCAGCACAATGTTCTGTAGATCCAGTTGGGGACGATAAATGACAGCCCATATCAAGGTGGTGTATTCTTTTGAATTTATTTTTCTACAGACTACCCCTTCAAACCTAAGGTTGCATTTACAAGAATTTATCATCCAAATATTAACAGTAATGGCAGCATTTGTCTGGATATCCTAAGATAACAATGGTCTCCTTCTTTAACTATTTCTAAAGTTCTTTTGTCCATTTGTTCACTGCTATGTAATCCAAATCCAGATGACCCTTTAGTGCCAGAGATTGCACAGATCTATAAAACAGACAGCGATAAGCACAACAGAATATCTCGGGAATGGACTCAGAAGTATGCCATGTGGTGCTACCTTAAAGTCAGAACAACCTGCATTATATCTGGAATAAACTTTAAATTACTGTTCATTTTTTGATCTTCTTATCCGGCTGCTCCCATATCAGACCTCATCTTTTTTAATTTTATTTTTTGTTTACCTCCCTCCTTTCATTCACATACTCATCTCAGAAGACTTAAGTTCTTCCAGTTTTGGACAATAACTGCTTTTAGAAGCTACAAAGTAGTTACAAGAGAAGAATTGCCCAAGATTCAGAATTTTTTTAAAAAACTGGAGCATGTGTGTTATGTGACAAATGTCTTCACTCTAACTTGGTTATGAGACTAAAGCATTCCTCACTGCTCTAACATGCTGAAGAAATCATCTGAGGGGGAGGGAGATGGATGCTCAGCTGTCACATCAAAAGAAGCAGCATTATTCTAGAAGCACCCATTTTGTTTAAACCTTCCACTGTTAGAGATTTGAGGTTACATGATATACTTTATGCTCGTAACTGATGTGGCTGGAGAGTTGGTATTGAATTTATAGCATCAGAACAGAAAATGTGATGTATTTTAGGCATATCAATAAACTGATGTCCTATTCTTGTTCTACAGAGAATGGAAATTGGAAGTCAAACACCCAATGTATTCCAAAATAGGATCTCAAAACATTTTGTAATTTTTATTTAAATTGTTAGGAGACTTGGAGCTATTAATTAATCTATATTCCAATACACTGTTTAATGTAGCACTGAATAAATGATGCAAGTTGTCAATGGATGAGTGATTAACTAATAGCTCTGCTAGTAATTGATTTATTTTTCTTCAATAAAGTTGCATAAACAGAAAAAAGAATACAAGCAACAATAGGTGTTGGCTATAATGTGGGGAAAAAACAAACACTCATACATTGCTTATGAGGTTGTAAATGGGGGCAGCCACTCTTGAAAGCAGTATGGAGATTCCTTAGGAAACCTGGAATGGATCCACCATTTGACACAGCTATCCCACTTGGCCTATACCCAAAGGACATAAAATCAGCATACTACAGTGACACAGCTACTTCAATGTTTATAACAGCTCAATTCATAATAGCAAGATTGTGGTACCAACTTAGATGCCCTTCAATAGATGAATGGATAAACTGTGGTATATTTACCCAATGGAATATTATTCAACCACAATGAAGAATTAAATTATGGCATTTGTGGCTAAATGCATGGAGTTGGAAAATATCATGTTAAATGAGATAAGCCAATCCCAACATAAACAAAGGCTGAATGATTTATATGATAAGTGGATGATGATATATAATGTGGGGTGGAAGGGAGCCAAAAATGGAGGAAGGTTGAATTTTGTAGAGGAAAGTGAGGGGTAGGGGTAGGGAAGGAAAAATAATTGAATGAGACAAACATCAATACCCTATGTACATGTATGATTACCCAATGGGGGTGACTCTACTTCAAGTACAACCAGAGAAATGATGGTTATACCCCATTTGCGTACAATGAATCAAAAGAAAAAAAGAAACATTTACATTAATATGCTAGATATTTATATATAGAACAATTCACTATTAATCAAATATATATGTATATTCAAATAATATTTGATTATTAGTAAAGTGTTCTTATGACTGATTTATACTTGTATCAGAAAAAACATCTAAATAGTCATGGATACATAACTACATGTAATTAAAACAATATTTTGTTACATTCACATTTATATTTATAGCAGCACAATTCACAATAACCAAATTATGAAGAGTTCAGTGCCCTTCAAAAGATGAATGGATTAAGAAACTGTCTCTCACACACACACACAAACACACATACACAAACACAGGAGGTTTACAGCCATGAGAAAGATTTAAATTATGATACTTGCCAGTAAATGAATGGAAATGGAGAATATTATGATAAGTGAGATAAATCTGACTTAGAAACCAAAAGTCAAGTTTTCTTACTGTGTGGCAGTTAAAGCAAAACAAGGCAAAATTGGGGGTATTGGATTTTATAAATAGGAAAGATGAGAGGAGATTGAGGAAGAGGGAGAAGAAACAGGAAAGAATAAATGTGGAAATAATTAAGTGAAATAATGTTTTGGGCATATATAAACATAAAACCATAAATTACATTTTTATATATGTACAGATAGCACTAATTAAAATTAAATAAATGAGGGAAAAGAAGATGAATAGAGAAAGGAGAATATTGAGAAGGAGGACAGAAGGGTAAAAAAAGGTAATGAGGATTGAGAGGGAGCAAATCAAATTTAATCATGTACAATTTTGTCAAAATAAGCCAAATTAATATGTATAAACCTAATGCTCTAATAAAAAATATATTACTTTTTTCATTTATTTTATAATGGTGGAAATTAAACATGGGATCTTGCACAAGCAAGGCAACTTTTCTACCACTTAGTCATACCTCTAGCACAAATGTATGTTTCTTTTTTAATTTTTGTATTTATTCTAATTAATTGTACATGACAGTAGAATGTATTTACACATTTTGATAGATTATACAAAAATGAGGTTTCATTTATCATTTTTCTGATTGTATACATTGTAGGATCACATGGGTCACACAGTCATATATGAAAATGAGGTAATAATGTCTGCTTCACTCTACTATCCTTCCTACCCCCATACTGCTTCCCCTCCCCTCACTCCCCTCTACCTAACAGAAAGTAACTGTATTTTTCCCTATCCCTCATTTATACAAAATTAGCATTCACATATCAGAGAAAACATTTGACCTTTGTGTTTTGGAGTGTGGCATATTTCACTTAGCATGATATTCTACAACTCTATCCATTTACCTGCAAATGTCACAATTTCATTCTTCTTTAAAGCTGAGTAATATTTCATCATATATATGATAGAATATTATAAATATATATATATATATATATATATATATATATCACATTTATTTATCCATTCATCTGTTGAAGGGCACCTAGGTTGCAAATGTATTTTTCTAATCTATGTTATTTTTTTCTTTGAGGGTGTAGCAGGGATTGAACTCAGGGGCACTCAAGCACTGAGCCACATTTCCTATTTTATTTTGGGTCAGGGTCTCCCTGAATTGCTTAGCTCTTCACTATTGATGAGGTTGGCTTTTAATTCATGATCCTTTTGCCTCCACCTCCTGAACTGCTGGAATTACAGGCATGCACCCAGCATAATCATTATTATTTCTTTTTGGAAGATTATCTAATGTAACTCTCATATTTACTGTTTTATTGTTTTATAACATTTATTATTGTTGAAATATTTTCTCATATCTCAAGTAATATTCTATTATCTTTTTTGACACATGCTATTATTTTCATGTGGTCAGCTAAAACCTTGTACTATTTTGCACATAGGTCCTCTACAATTGCCTATATATCTAATCCAAAATCAAACCCTGTTTCCCTGATGGTCAGTGTCATCAATATCAACAGGTGTTCAGTTGTCTGTTCTTATAATCTTCTTGCTCTTGCATTGGCTCCAGCTCAGGTTTGTTGAGAACTCTAATCTACACTTGTACGTAAGCCCTGCATTTGTATCTACCACACCTAAACACAAGATTGTGCTGGGATAAACAAACAAGAAACACCTGTGTCTGAAATTACTGCATTCATACAGAAGCAACTGTACAAAGGGAACAGTCACCTGTGTGAGAAATGATCCACATAGGCAATCTACAATAGGAAAATAAAACCCTCAGAGACAAGTGGGGCATAAAAAAGATATCTGGCATGATAATTTTAGACTATTCTTATGAATATTGCAGATATATGCTCAAGGCAAAAGCCAATTTAGACAATCATATCTGATCATTTTATTACCAACTCCACTTTTTTAAAAAAAACAACTCCCACAGACTTGCCACAGTTTTTATTCCAAGTTCACTACAATAATATGAAAACTAATTAAAAATGACCACACTTACCTTTCAGTTAAATGGTTTTACAGGAAATAAGTGGCCTGCAGTTGAAGCATCCTATAGATAAAATGGAATTAAAAAGTATCTTCAAAATAGTTTGAATAACAATAACTGACCACATTTTATTTTCAGCAAATCATAGAACTCTCTCCAAAATATCATATTTAAGGCCACAAATAAAGTCCTAACAAATACAGAAATTTGGTATCAATGCATTGTAGTTTATCAGGTCATTATACCCTGAAATCAACAGTAAGAATAATTAAAGATATTACACAATCACATGGAGATTGAATAAAACACTTTGAATGTATGTCATGAAATAAAACAGGAGAGAAATTTTGAAATTCTTAGAATCAAAGAATAGAATTACAATATTCCAGAATGTCTGGGACACCATGAAGGCAGTTCTCAAAGGAGAATGAAGTTAGAAGTTCCTACATAAAATACCAGAAATGTCCAAATCAAATTTAACTAGTAATTTATCTCACAGTTTTACAAAAACAAAAGTAAATTATTCCTCAACTTAGTATCAGAAATGAATAAGGAGCAGAGATAAAATTAATAAAAAAGAGAATAAAAGAATACAAAGAATTGATGACAAAACTAGTTGATTCTTTGAAAAAATAAACAAAATGAATAAATCTTTAGATAAACAAATCAAAGAGAAAACTCAAATTCCTAAAATTAGAGATGAAAGAGGCAATATTACCACAGAAATCAAAGCTATTCAGAGGATTATCAGAAAGTATTTTGAGAACTCATAGTACATTGGAAAATCCAGAACAAATGGTTAGATTTCTAGGCACATATGACCTACCAAAATTTAACAAAATGAAAATCAAAAGCCTAAAATAACAATAAAAATAATGCAATTGAAGTGGTAGCACCAAGTCTTCCAACACAAAAACACCCAGAAAAGATGAATTCAATACTGAATTCTACCAGATATTTAGAAGGAATTAACAGAATGCTTCTCAAGTTATTCCTTGAAATAGAAAAACATAAATGCTCCCAAATTCTTTCTATGAATCCACTATGACCATAATATTAAAAATCAGATAAGAGCCCAGCTATGTTGCACACCTAGAGATTCAAAAAATTTCAGAGGTTGAGCCAGGAGGATCACAAGTTCAAGGCCAGTCTCATTAACTTAACAAGACTTGCCTTAAATTAAAACTGAAAGAACTGGGATTGCAGCTTAAGGTTAGAATAATCCTGAGTTCAATTCCCAGTATAATAAAAATAACAACAACAACAACAACAAAGCCAGATAAGAACTCTTCTCTCAGGAAAGAAAATGACACACCAATATAATTGATGGACTTAAACCCCTGAATACAATAGCAAAGCAAATAAAATTCAATAATATGTTTAAGATTTCATACATATTTTTATTACAGGAATGCAAAAACCACAAATCAATATGTATAATAAACCACATAAATACAAGAAAATATAATATTCACATGATCATCTCAACAGATGCAGGAAAAAGTCTTTGACAAAATTCAATAATATTTTTTGATAAACATCCTGAAGAAACTAGGAATAGAAGAAACTTGCCTCAACATCAAACACTATATATGACAAACCTAAAGCCAACATCGTACTCAATAGGGAAGAGTAGTCTGCATTTCCTCTAAAATGAGGAACAATAGAAGATACAACAACTCCTATACAATAAATACTCAAATTTTAGTTGAATCATTTGGCAAGATGTAGAAATGAAAGGGTTACAAATAAGAAAGGAATAAGTCAAATTATCTCTGTTTCCAGATGATATAATGCTAAACTTAGAAAATTCTAGTTTTCACCAGAAGATTCTTAGTGCTAATAAAAAAATTCAGCAAAATTACAGAAAAAATCAAGATATAAAAATCAATAGCTTTTGCAAGCAATAATGAATTTGTTGAGAAAAAAATCATAAAATTTATTTTATTACAAATAATTTGAAAATACTTAGTAATAAGTATAACCAAAAAAACAGAAAAATTATGTATAAAAAATTATAAAACACTGAAAAAATTAGTCAACTATAGATAAACTAAATACAACTTACATTAATTAAACTAATAAACTAAAGTTATCTATAGATTAAATAAAGCCATCAGATTAACTAAATCCACCTAGAGATCCAATATAATCCTCATCAAAATACCCATCATATTATTCTCCTAACTAGAAAAAACAATCCTAAAACCTATATGTAACAGTAAGAGATCCAGAAAAGCAAGAAATTCTGTAAACTGTAACCCTGAAGCTCTCACAATACCTGACTTTAATTTATACTGCAGAGCAATAATAACAAAAGCAGTGTGGTTCTGGGACAAAAACATACACAGAGACAAATAAAACAGAATAGCAGCTACAGAGACCTATGAATCTTTCTTCATTTAATTAGTGATAAAAATTCCCAAATATGCATTGTAGAGAAGTCCTCTTTACCAAATTATAATGGGAAATGAGATATTCATATGTGAAGGTCAACCCAAAATGTATCAAAGACCTGAAAACAAACTCAGGAACTGACAAGTTCCTAGAATAAAACCTAAGGGTAACACCACAATATTAAGGAATAGGCAGTAACTTCCTCAAAAGTACTTATATCTAAGAAAATAATATCAAGAGAACATACTGACATGGCATTAAATTAAAAATGCCTCTGCAAGGCAAAGAAAAATAATTAACAGCCTGAAGAGACAACATACTGAATGAGAGAATTTTTTGCCAATTATTACTTTGACAATTGATTAATATTAAATGATTACATATATTTAATATATAATGAATGTTTGAAGTCTCAACATGAAAATAAAAACTAATTATTCATTCACTAATTTGACAATAAACAGAAATCTCTCAAACAAGGAGTTCAAAGAGCCAACAAATATGTAAAAAAAAATCAACATATTGAACCATCAGGCAAATGCAAGTCAAAAGACTCTACTGTGGTTTTATCTCACTCTAATCAGAACAGCCATGATCTAGAGTGAATATTGTAACAATGCTGGCAAACAAGTGAGGGAAAGGAAAACCTCGTACAAAGTTGTTGGGATAGTCATTATGGACATTTTCTTTAAATAAAACAATTATATGATACAGTTAATATATAACACTGCCCACTATCTAAAAGAATTTTAAAAAGCACATATTTTAGATCCATTTCTGTGTTTATAGCCGAACAATTCACTATAGCTAACTCATGGAATCTGTCCAAGTGATTAATAACAGATGAAAAGATTTTAAAAATCATGGTATATGCACACAATGGAGAATTATTCAATCATAAAGAAGAGCAAAAGTCAGCTGTTTTCAGAAAAATTGGTGCAATTGGAGAGTAGTAATTGAGACAAAAAAGCTAGACTCAGAAAAATAAGTGTTCTACCTTTTGTCTCAGATATGGAAGAAACAGAAAAAAGATATCTCATGAAAAAAAAAG
The DNA here is from genome assembly GCF_902686445.1 of Sciurus carolinensis. Taxonomy (NCBI): domain Eukaryota; kingdom Metazoa; phylum Chordata; class Mammalia; order Rodentia; family Sciuridae; genus Sciurus; species Sciurus carolinensis. The sequence continues at coordinate 315,929 of NW_025920220.1, read as the reverse complement.
ATAAAGCATTAAGATAAAGAAAAGAAATTGAGAGAGGACAAGGAGAGATCCTGTGCAGTGACATTGATCTAAATACATTATATGCATTTAGTAATATGTCAGAAAAAAACCCAACACTTTATATAATTAATAGGTACCAATGAAAACATATTTAATCTTCCATTGATTCCTACTAATTTTACCTCAATTATATTTCTATTTCAAGGTGGTAACCCAAAGTTGAAAATCACAGAAACCTTCAAAATTACTTGAAGAACCTAGGGACTGGGGTTTGGGTTTTAGTTCAGTAGTAGAGTGCTTTTCTAGCAAGTGTGAGGCCCTGGTTTTGATCCCTAGTACCACATAAAGATAAATAAATAAAACAAGTTATTTTGTCCATCCACAACTACAAAAAATAAAAAGAATCAAAAGTGGAACACCACTTTTCTAAGACCATAAAATTCCATGAAGTACAAGTATGACATGGTATTATTATTAAGATATGAGGTTTCCCTCAAAGATTCATGTGTGATATAATGCAAGAGGTGAAATGATTAGATTATGAGCACTGCAAACCAATCAGTGGATTAATCCAGTGGACTAATCCACTGGACCAATGGTATGGTAACTTTAGGAAGCTAAGTTTTAGCTAGAGGAATTTGTTCCCTGGGGCCTGATTTGGAGTTTATACATTGTCCCTAGTGAATGGAGTTTTTTTTTTGCTTCATGGTTATCACAACCTGAGCTGATTTATGTCACACCCTTCCTTCCTGATGTTATGCCTCATCTTGGACCCAAAGATATGGAGTCAGTGACTGGAACAAACCTCTGAAGCCATGAGCCAAAATAAGTGTTTCCTGCTTTAGGTTCTTGTCAGGTTCTCTGGTCATAGTGATGCAGATATGCCTAAAAAGTATGGGTTCCTGAACAAGTGACTATTTAATGGTAAAATAAAGTTGAAGGGTGCATCTGGCTTCCTGTGAGAAGTAGTAAATTAGACTAACAGAGATACAAACCTAATGTTAACATGGAGAGATAATTCATACAAATACAGAAAACAATAAAAACAAATATAGGGAAAACACACTAACCAGGTCCTAAAATAACTTTCAAAGTATAATGGAGAAAAATTATATGTAAAAAGAGAGGATAGTTTCTGAGCTACTTTTGTAGGTGTAGAGAAGTGCCAAAGAGAGTCATACTGAAAAAATAACAGCTTTAATCAGACATCATAAGCTGTTTAATAAAACAAGCAAACAATACCATATATCCTCTTCAGTTAATATTAAAGATAAAAGATTGGTAAGTTCTTGTAATTCTAAATAAAGCAATAGCTCCTATGTTTAAAAAGAAAACATCATACCTAAACATAAAACAAGAAAAATACTTTAAAAACTCTGGAAATAAGTGACTTTTTTTTTATGAATCCTATCAAAGGAGTGATATCACTAGAAATCTAACCTGGAATTTGAGGATACATGAGTCTGTGGGAAAAACAATCCACAAGTCTTTGATTTCTCCCTGAAAACTATGTAAGCTAGTCAAATTAAATTGATATTTTTGAGTCAATCCTCAAGTACATGTTTGGGTGGGTGAGTGACAATGTGAAATCCTTGAGTTTGCAATTGCATGTTCCTCAGGATCATGCATGCTTTTTTCTCAGGAATTCCACAAGATGTGTCACGGAAAATGGGGTAGGACCTTGAGAATGCTTCCCAAAGGATGCAGATGTGGAGACTAGTATATACTGCTAGAACTCTGACAGTGAGAGAGCCATCTTTTACATATTTCCTACGAGCAAAAATTTTCACGTTCAGAGAAATAACATCAAAATCTATGCCAAAGTGTACTCAGAGAAAACTCTACAGCTGAGGGTGTGAAAATAAGGTTATTGCCTGGATGCCCGCAACCTTCCACCTGATCCCAGTAAAACAAAGCTATAATGTCCAAACCATTTAAAATACACTTCAACTTGTGCAAGGAAAAAGTGTAAATCTTTTAAGCCATCACAGAGAGGCTGGGATGCATTCAAAACTCAATGCTGCATCTGTAGAAAGGGCAAAATATATTTGAAGTTTAAACCAAACAAACACTGAGTAAACTACAGGGGCAGAGCATCTATGGTAGGAGCAATGCAAAAACTCTGGAAAGCAGAAGAAAATTTATCATGAAAGGAATTCAAATTGTCTTGTGCTCAGCAGGTAACATCTTTTGTGACAAATGTGAATCCCAACCTAATTCTTCTCTAAGTTGTCACAAAACTCCTCACTTCAGGGTGGGGGCTACTCCTCATAAGTAACCTTTAAACTATTTAAATTTAATATTCTGCATGATACATTTTCTTGCAGTGTACAATTTTCATAGAAATAACAATTTTTACTTCAATATTGATTTCATTATTTGATATCTTTTGCATTTTATTATGATTATTAGTGTCAGTTGGACAATTTCTTTGAAATGACTTTGGGATTTGCACATAATTATGTTGAATTGGAAGATTTACTATCAACTAATGTGACTTTTACCAAAATTAAACTTTTGATAATTGAGTGTGAACTGCTTTCCTGTTCATTTCCATATTGATTTTTATATTTACTTTTTATTGTGCAGTGAACAGGTCTTAAATTTATTTTATTACTTTTATTTCAAACTGTTGTTCTACATTTGTGAATAGATTTGTGTGTCAATTTTGACATTTCTCATTGCTAGGGTAATTTATATAGTTTTGTGTTGACCTTATAACCTATGCTTCTGATGAACTAATGTAGTTCTAATGTTTTATTAGTGTGTAAAAGTTTCTTAGAAACATTATGTAAAGGATAATATCTGCATAGGCTAATTCTTCTTTGATGTACAATATCCATGTCTAATATTCTCAGAATAATAATAATAGTATAAGTCAAAAATCATACTATTTTTCCCCTTCTCCCACCTAAATTTTGAAGCTCTTAGGTTATTGACAACTAAATTTTGAAGCTCTTAGGTTATTTGAAGTTAGTTCTCAGCTGCACTTTAGTGGAATGAAAAATAATTTTTTCTAGTCCTAATTTGTCATGTGTTTTGCCATAAATTGCCATATGATTTGCCAAAAGCTTTTCTCTACCAAAATGGTTTTTGGTACCTTACTATATTGACATATTGCTGAATTTGAGAGATGTCCCTCTTTGTCCTGGGGTCCAATCTTTCCTTTTCATGTTGTTACTTTCAGTTTACTAGTGGTTTTGAATATCTTGGTCAATATCCATAATGGAATATGGATTGTAATTTTCTTTCCTGTGATGTTACCTGATAAACCTAGTCTTACAGAAAGAATTGGTATGGTTTTATTCTTCTATTTTTAGAAGTGATCATGAGTTTTTGTTAGTGATTTCTTATTAAAAGTTTGGTTGAAATCAACAGTAGCAGTGAACATACCTTTTATTTAAATATATTGTTGTTGTTGTTTAATTTTATGTTAGTTGGTTTTGGAACCTAGGTTCTTGCTCTGTTTCTGAGGTTGACCTCAAATTTTTGGGTGTAAATCATTTTCCTGCTTTAGCCTCCAAGAAGTCAGAGCTGCTGGAATACACTCCCATGACCAGTTTTTTAGGTTCTTATGAAAATAGTTATAATTAAGTTAAATTTTATTTTGTAGGTCTTTTATGTTATATTTCTTCACAGCTAGATCTGTTAGTGTATTCTATTTGTTATTGAAGTTATTTTCAAAACTCATGACCATTTAGCAATTTTCTATAAGTTGTTATTTCCCAATTTCTTGACTTTCTTCAAAATTTAGATGGAATAATGAGGGAGAATTATGTGGAGAAATGAAGGTTCAAAATTTTGTGAACTGATGAATGTCTCAGGATGCTCTGATGATGCACTATGTAGCACTCATACATCTGTGAGATAAATGGGACAGAGAAGCTAAAGTAAATTATAAATTTGATTAGCATTTTTCTGATAATTAATAATGCTGATATACCTTCATATATTTGTTTGATTTTAGAAAAATATCTACTTAAGTGTTTTACCATATTTAAAGTAATTTTTTTCTTTTTCATGAGTTGTATGTAATTTCATATATTTTGGATGTTAAACTTTTCTCAGATATGTGCTTAGCAAATATTTTCTTCAATCCATGGTCTACTTTTACATTTTGTTGATTGATTCCTTGGTTATATAGAAACATTTTTAGCTTTATATAGTCTCACTTGTTTATTTGTGCTTTTCTTCTACATTTTCTGTCCTATCCAGAACTACTACCAACACTGATGTCAAAGAATTGTTCTCATTTTCTTCTGGAAGTTTTTATGGTTTCAGGCTATATCACAATGAGATATCACCACATGCTTGTTAGAATGACTGTTACCAAATCATGCTCAGTAACATATACTGCAGAGGATGTGCAGAACAGGAGATGCTTGGAAACTCTTCTCAGGAATATAAACTGGTACACGCATAGAAAACATTATGGAGATTTTTATAAAATGGAAATTAGATGTACCATATGATGCAGATATTTTGCTGAGTATATGCCTGTATTTATCAGGGTCTTTCAGAGAAATAGAATAAAATATATAAATGTACAACTGTACATAGAAGTGGACATATTAAATTTATTCACATGATAATGAGATAAATAGTCCCCAAACTCCAGTCTGCATTCTGGCAAAACTGGAAAACTGGTAACAGCTCATTCCAAGCAGCTGGAAGCCTCACAAACTAAGGAGCAGCTTTAGTCCACCACTAAGAGCTGGAAATGCCCCTGAGGGAACAATGTTTAAAGCTCACAATAAAAGGCTAAAGAATTAGAAGTCAGATGGTCACAGATGTCACCATCAGAAAAATTACCCAATCAAGAAGCTTGGAGCACAAAGCAGTGACAGGTTCCCCTTCCTCCTTTCTTCAAATTAAACCTGTTGCTTGATACTACTCAGGAAAGGTCTTCCCCATTCTTTTCTGACCCAATTTTCTGGAAACACTAACAGAAACATTTACAGGTGTTCTATATAAATTTTCTAAATATACCTCAATTCACTCCAATTGTAATTAATTGCTACAATAATTAAAGGAGATAAAACACACTTTAGAAATATACACACACTACCAAGTTCATTGCAACACTATCCACAATAACCATTTCATAAAAACAACCTAAATATCTATCAAAGAATAAACAAATAGAAAAATTCTTATATATATGCCATCACACCTGGCTTATCGTTCAGCTTTTAAAAGAAGTATGCTGTTTGTGAAAATGGTGGCAAAAGTTGAAGGCAAATAGTAGTTAACTAGAAGGATGCTGTCTTTAAAATTGAAAAAAAAATGGCTATGGTCTCAGTGATAAAGGAACCCTGAATTCCAATCCCAGTAACAAAAGAATTTTCTGCCATCTGCAACAAATGGATGAAGTTAAGTGAAATTTCTAGATCCAAGAACAAAAGCATTGCACACTCTGTACATAAGATCTGAAAAAAATGAATGCATAGAAAGAAAATGGTGGTTATCTAAGAACTATCATTCATAATATTGCATCATGTACTGGAAATTCCTAAAGACAGCACAATTTTAGGTGATGTGTTTTGTTAGCACATATAAATTGTACATATTAATGGGATTTAGTGTGATATTTTCCTAAATGGATGCACATATACTGATAATAAAAAAATCTCTTCTTCCACCCTTGATGCCCCAGCACCTTTTCCACCTATAATAATGTTCTTCTTTCCCATAAATTTTATTTTAGTTATTATGTATTAGAGAATGTGATCATTTTCTTTATGTATCTTTCTTCACATAGTATTACATCATTGAATCCATCTATTTTGCTTAACATTACAGGATTTTTTTTTTATTGTGAACAAATGGGATACATGTTCTTTCTCTGTTTGTACATAGAGTAAAGGCATACCATTTGTGTAATCATACGTTTACATAGGGTGATGTTGGTTGATTCATTCTGTTATTTTTTTCCCCTTCCCCCCACCCCTCCCATCCCTCTTTTCCCTCTATACAGTCCTTCCTTCCCCCATTCTTGCCCCCCTCCCTAACCCTCACTCTAACCCTAAAACTAACCCCTCCCACGCCCCATTATGTATCATCATCCACTTATCAGCGAGATCATTCTTCCTTTGGTTTTTTGAGATTGGCTTATCTCACTTAGCATGATATTCTCCAATTTCGTCCATTTGCTTGCAAATGCCATAATTTTATCATTTTTTATGGCTGAGTAATATTCCATTGTATATATATGCCACAGTTTCTTTATCCATTCATCAACTGAAGGGCATCTAGGTTGGTTCCACAATCTGGCTATGGTGAATTGAGCAGCAATGAACATTGATGTGGCTGTATCTCTGTAGTATGCTGATTTTAAGTCCTTTGGGTATAGGCCAAGGAGTGGGATAGCTGGGTCAAATGGTAGTTCCATTCCAAGTTTTTTAAGGAATCTCCATACTGCCTTCCAGAGTGGTTGCACTAATTTGCAACCCCACCAGCAATGTATGAGTGTACCTTTTTCCCCACATCCTCGCCAACACCTGTTGTTGCTTGTGTTCTTGATAATCGCCATTCTAATTGGGGTGAGATGGAATCTTAGGGTGGTTTTGATTTGCATTTCTTTTATTACTAGAGATGTTGAACATTTTTCCATATGTTTGTTGATTGTTTATAGGTCTTCTTCTGTGAAGTGTCTGTTCATTTCCTTAGACCATTTGTCGATTGGATTATTTGTAGTCTTGGTGTTGAGTTTTTTGAGTTCTTTATAGATTCTGGAGATTAGTGCTCTATCTGAAGTATGATTGGCAAAGATTTTCTCCCACTCTGTAGGCTCTTTCTTCACATTGCTGATAGTTTCCTTTGCTGAGAGAAAGCTTTTTAGTTTGAATCTATCCCAGTTGTTGATTCTTGCTTTTATTTCTTGTGCTATGGGAGTCCTGTTGAGAAAGTCTGGTCCTAAGCCGACATGTTGAAGATCTGGACCTACTTTTTCTTCTATAAGATGCAGGGTCTCTGGTCTGATTCCGAGGTCCTTAATCCATTTTGAGTTTAGTTTTGTGCACGGTGAGAGATATGGGTTTATTTTCATTTTGTTGCATATGGATTTCCAATTTTCCCAGCACCATTTATTGAAGAGGCTTTCTTTTCTCCATTGCATATTTTTGGCCCCTTTGTCTAGTACGAGGAAATTATATTTGTTTGGGTTTGTGTCCGTGTCCTCTATTCTGTACCATTGATCTACCTGTCTATTTTGGTACCAATACCATGCCGTTTTTGTTACTATTGCTTTGTAGTACAGTTGAAGTTCAGGTATTGCAATACCCCCTGCTTCATTTTTCCTGCGAAGGATTGCTTTAGCAATTCTGGATTTCTTATTCTTCCAGATGAATTTCATGATTGCTTGTTCTACTTCTGTAAGGTACATCGTTGGGATTTTAATTGGAATTGCATTGAATCTGTATAGCACTTTTGGTAGTATGGCCATTTTGACAATATTAATTCTGCCTATCCAGGAACATGGGAGATCTTTCCATCTTCTAAGGTGTTCCTTAATTTCTTTCTTTAGTGTTCTGTAGTTCTCATTGTAGAGGTCTTTCACCTCTTTTGTGAGATTGATTCCCAAGTATTTTATTTTTTTCGAGGCTATTGTGAATGGAGTAGATTTCCTAACTTCTCTTTCTGAAGATTCATCACTTATGTATAAAAATGCATTGGATTTATGAGCATTGATCTTGTATCCTGCTACTTTACTGAATTCACTTATGAGTTCTAAGAGTTTTCTGGTGGAATTTCCTGGTTCCTCTAAGTATATAATCATATCATCAGCAAATAGGGATAGTTTGAGTTCTTCTTTTCCAATTCGTATCCCTTTAATTTCTTTGGTCTGTCTAATTGCTCTGGCTAGAGTTTCAAGGACGATATTGAATAGGAGTGGTGAGAGAGGGCATCCCTGCCTTGTTCCAGATTTTAGGGGGAATGCTTTCAGTTTTTCACCATTAAGAATGATATTAGCCATGGGCTTAGCATAGATGGCCTTTACAATGTTAAGGAACGTTCCCACTATCCCTATTTTTTCTAGTGTTTTGAGCATGAAGGGGTGCTGTATTTTATCAAATGCTTTTTCTGCATCTATTGAAATAATCATGTGATTCTTGACTTTAAGTCTGTTGATATGGTGAATTACATTTATTGATTTCCTGAGGTTGAACCAACCTTGCATCCCTGGGATGAAACCCACTTGATCATGATGCACTATCTTCTTAATACATTTTTGTATGCGATTTGCTAAAATTTTGTTGAGAATTTTTGCGTCGATGTTCATTAAGGATATTGGTCTGAAATTTTCTTTCCTCGATGTGTCTCTGTCTGGTTTAGGTATCAGGGTGATATTGGCTTCGTAGAATGAGTTTGGGCGGGTTCCCTCCTCTTCTATTTCATGGAATACTTTGAAAAGTATTGGAATGAGCTCTTCTTTAAAGGTTTTGTAGTACTCGGCTGAGAAACCATCAGGTCCTGGACTTTTCTTTGTTGGTAGGCTTTTGATGACTTCTTCTATTTCATTACTTGAAATTGGTCTATTTAAATTGTGTATGTCCTCCTCATTTAGTATAGGCAAGTCATAGGTCTCTAGAAACTTGTTGATATCTTCGAAATTTTCTATTTTGTTGGAATATAGATTTTCAAAATAACTTCTAATTATGTTTTGTATTTCAGTCATGTCTGTTGTGATATTTCCTTGTTCATTCCGAATTTTGGTGATTTGGGTTTTCTCTCGTCTTCTCTTTGTTAGTGTGGCTAAAGGTTTATCAATTTTGTTTATTTTTTCAAAGAACCAACTATTTATTTTGTCAATTTTTTGTATTGTTTCTTTCGTTTCAATTTCATTGATTTCAGCTCTGAGTTTAACTATTTCCTGTCTTCTACTACTTTTGGTGTTGGTCTGTTCTTCTTTTTCTAGGGCTTTGAGCTGTAGTGTTAGGTCATTTATTTTTTGAGTTTTACTTCTTTTATTAAATGCGCTCCATGAAATAAATCTTCCTCTAAGTACCGCTTTCATAGTGTCCCAGAGATTTTGATACGATGTTTCTTTGTTCTCGTTTACCTCTAAGAATTTTTTAATTTCCTTCCTAATATCTTCTGTTATCCATTCCTCATATAATAGCATATTGTTTAATCTCCAGTTGTTGGAGTAATTTCTGTTTTTTGCTCTTTCATTTATTTCTAGTTTCAATCCATTATGGTCTGATAAAATACAAGGAAGTGTCTCTATCTTCTTGTATTTGCTAACATTAGCTTTGTGGCATAATATATGGTCTATTTTAGAGAAGGATCCATGTGCTGCTGAGAAGAAAGTGTATTCACTCTTCGTTGGATGGTATATTCTATAAATGTCTGTTAAGTCTAAATTATTGATTGTGTTATTGAGATCTATGGTTTCTTTGTTCAATTTTTGTTTGGAAGATCTGTCCAGTGGTGAGAGAGGTGTGTTAAAATCACCTAGTATTATTGTATTGTGGTCTCTTTGGTTTCTGAGATTGAGAAGGATTTGTTTGACATACATGGGTGAGCCACTGTTTGGGGCATAGATATTTATGATTGTTATGTCTTGCTGATTTATGGTTCCCTTAAGCATTATGAAATGTCCTTCTTTATCCCTTCTGATTAACTTTGGCTTGAAGTCCACTTTATCTGAAATGAGGATGGATACCCCAGCTTTTTTGCTGGGTCCATGTGCATGGTAAGTTTTTTCCCATCCTTTCACCTTTAGTCTATGTGTATCTCTTTCTAAGAGATGAGTCTCTTGCAGGCAACATATTGTTGGATCTTTCTTTTTTATCCAATCTGCCAGTCTATGTCTTTTGATTGATGAATTCAGGCCGTTAATATTCAGGGTTATTATTGAGATATGATTTGTATTCCTGGTCATTTGACTCATTTTATTCATTTATTTGCTTATTTTTGACACAACTTGGTTCCTCTTTATTTGAGAGTTCCTTTAGGATATCTCCTCCCTTTGCTGATTTGCTTCTTTGTTTTTCATATCTTCTTCATGGAATATTTTGCTGAGAATGTTCTGTAATGCTGGCTTTCTTTTTGTATATTCTTTTAGATTTTGTTTATCATGGAAGGATTTTATTTCGTCGTCAAATCTGAAGGTAAGTTTTGCTGGGTATAAGATTCTTGGTTGGCATCCATTTTCTTTTAGGGCTTGAAAAATGTTATTCCAGGCCCTTCTAGCTTTTAGGGTCTGGATTGAAAAATCTGCTGATATCCGTATTGGCTTCCCCCTGAATGTAATTTGGTTCTTTTCTCTCACAGCCTTTAAGATTCTGTCTTTATTTTGTATGTTAGGTATTTTCATTATAATGTGCCTTGGTGTGGGTCTGTTGTAATTTTGTGTATTTGGAGTCCTGTAAGCCTCTTGAACTTGATTTTCCATTTCGTTCTTCAGATTTGGGAAATTTTCTGAAATTATCTCATTGAATAGGTTGTTCATTCCTTTGGTTTGTTTCTCTAAGCCTTCCTCAATCCCAATAATTCTCAAATTTGGCCTTTTCATGATATCCCATAGTTCTTGGAGATTCTGTTCATGATTTCTTACCATCTTCTCTGTTTGTTCGACTTTGTTTTCGAGGTTAAATATTTTGTCTTCAATATCTGAGGTTCTGTCTTCCAGGTGTTCTATCCTATTGGTTGTGCTTTCTATGGAGTTCTTAATTTGGTTTATTGTTTCCTTCATTTCAAGGATTTCTGTTTGGTTTTTTTTCAATATCTCTAACTCTTTATTGAAATGGTCTTTTGCTTCCTGTATTTGCTCTTTTAACTGTCTATTGGTGCGTTCATTCAATGCCTGCATTTGCTCTTTCATTTCATCGTTTGCTTCCCTTATCATGTTGATTATGTACATTCTGAACTCCCTTTCTGACATTTCTTCTGCCATGCTGTCATTGGATTTTATTGATATAACATCCTGATTTGTTTGAGGCATTTTCTTCCCTTGTTTTCTCATATTGTTCAGGTATCAGTGGACTGCAGAGATGTTGCAGATTTCCTCTATTGACTTATAATGTCCCTGAAGATTGCTAGTGTATCCCCTCTTATCCTTCAGTAGCCTGAAGTCTTAGAGGAAGTTGATACTTCGGTGTTCCCCTAGGTAGCTGCCTCTCTAGGGGTGGTGGTCTTCAGGTGGGGTATATTCCCTGCTAGAGGGCAGAGGTGCCTCTACTTGTTGACCAATGGTCATCCAAAGGGGAACTAGACTGCGGGCTGAGGCAATGCCTGTTTGGGCCTGTGTCTCTGGTTTTACCGTCTTTGTGGGAAAACCTCACTCGGCGGGGAAGACCCACCCGGTGGGGAGGTCTCGCTAGTCAGTTCCCCTCCAAGAGGTTCCCCTCAGTCCACAACTACCGCCTGGGCAGGGCAGCCTTCCCAAGCAACGTTTCCAGGGGCCTGGACCTACCTCCTGGGCTTGGGAGCCCTGCCCTTTGCAGACGAGTCTCCTTAGGTGGCCCCTCTTCAGAGAAGCTGCCCGAAGTCCTGGAACCTTCACTCCACCCCTCAGCTGGTCTCTGTGTAGCTCTCCTGGGCCTGGGAGCCTCACCCTTCGTACACGAGTCTCCTTAGGTTGTCCCTTCTTAGAGAAGCTGCCCGAAGTCCTGGAACCTTCACTTCGCCCCTCAGCTTGTCTCTGTGTAGTTCATTCAAGAAAAGGTGCCTAGGTCCCTGGACCGGACCTTGCTATGCACCTAATCGCCTGGCTATGCGACCCGCCTTCTGACCAGTCACTTGGAGCCTCATACATATGTTCCAAGCCCCAGTGACCTGTCGCTCGTCTCTTCCTCCAGACAGCCACTCGGTGCTCTGTGTGGGCGCTTGGAGACCAAGCCACTCACTGCGTACCTCCACCTCCTCTGGGCAGTCCCCTCCCCGTTGCTCAGGTGGTTGCTGGATCCAAACAACTCGCCGCCTGGGCAGGGCAGCTTTCGCAGGCAACATTCTCTTTCTCTGGCAGCCACTCTTTCTCTGGCAGCCACTGGAGCCCTGGCAGATCGCTTCAAAACCAAGCGGTGTGTCGCACAACCTCCTTTGCAAAGTTCCCCGCTTTCTTTGTTCACTGCTCCAGTGGGGGAGGTGTGTCTTGCCGCCTGGGCAAGGCAGCCTTCGCAGGCAACGTTCCCAGGGGCCCGGACCTCCCTCCTGGGCTTGGGAGCCTCACCCTTCGCAGACGAGTCTCCTTAGGTTAGAGAATCTGCCCTCGATCCTGGAAACTTCAATCCGCCATTTTTCGCTCCGCTTCGCTGTCCGTGTTTACCGCTCCAGTGGGGGAGGGGCGACCCGCCGAGTCACTGTACTTCACAAAGTTCTCTGCGTTCTGGGGCTACTGCCCCAACGGGGACGCCTCCCCTATGGGAGAAACTCACCCGGCGGCTTTGAGTTGGTCCCAAGTCACTATCTCCTCTTTTGAATCTTGAGTCCTGGAGCAACATGAAATGCAGCCGCCCTCTAGTCCGCCATCTTGAACCTCCAACATTACAGGATTTTATTTTTTATTTATGTTTGGGTAATACACCATAGTGAATATATAACATCTGGTGGATATATTAAATTCTTACCTATATCACTGATTTTTCTCTTTTTATGTATTTCTAAACATACTGTTATGCAACTTAAAATTACACAACAAGAATAATAACAACAAAAAGAATAAAGAAACCTAAGGAAATTTTCTCCTTGGCCTAATTTTCTCAAACTGAAGAGAAGCAAGCCAATTCTAAAAAAAAAAAAAAAAAAAAAAAAAAAAAAAATTTTTCATTTTATTTTAAATTTGCTAATAATCAAAATAATAACATGCTAATTTTCTTTAAACCTGTCACCCTGTCACACTAAACTAAGTTGGGAGTTTTCTGTAGGTTATATTACACACACACACACACACACACACACAAAAGGAAGTGATAGGTTGTATGTAATGTATAATCTTTCTGCACATTTTCACTTTCCATTTCTGAGTTATTTGTCCCAAAACTTCCAAGCCCACCTGATCCATCAATTGATCTATGATTGAAATCTTTAGTTCTTTGTGTGTGTGTGAGAGAGAGAAAGAGGGACACACAGACAGAGATAACCCTGGACTTTGCCATGGTGATCCCCAGAGTACCACTGAAACTTACATTTCTTTTCAAGCAAAGTTCATCATGAGAAGAGTTGTGGTGGGACTAAGTAGTAGAAGGGAGGGGAGGGGAAAGAGAAGTGATGTTGGTATGTGGATGGGGTGTGATAGTGATGACTTTCAACCAAGTCCTACCCATAATCATCTTTTGCAAATGTATCCACTACATTTCTTACATTCTAATATATTTTGTGTGATCCCACAATTATACATCATGGACTCTATTCTTTGTACCAATGCAGATCAGCATTGATTTTTTCAAGTGTCCACTTTCTGACACTTTGAAATACCTAGCTCCCCCTTCCTCAGAGTCCTTGATACAATTTCTCTCTTAAACAATTACATCTGTAGTATCTGAGAAACCTTTAAATACTGAATCAGTACTGGCAGGTGAATCAGTACTTCATGTTCCACTTCCTAAGATATGGAGAGTCACATCCTTTCTTTGTTATCTCCATGTTCTTCCTCAAAATTGGAAATAGGAATACAAATTTGCAATTCCAGATTTTATCCCGAGCCAACCTGTAAAAATATAAAATCAAGAATGCAATCTTTGCTGGGCACCACATGCCTATAATTTCCACAGTTCATGAGGCAGAGGCAGAAGAAATGCAAGTTTAATGCTAGCCCTAGCAACCTAACAAGGTCATACCTCAAAATAAAAAGAATAAGAATGACTGGGTGTTAAGCACCACCGGGTTTGATCACTGGTTAAAGAAGAAAAAGAATGCAATCCCTACCAGGGGTAGTGGCATACACATGTAATCACAACTACTTGGGAGGCTGAGTCCAGAGGATCACAGCTTTAAATCCAGCCTCAGTAACTTAGCAATACCCTGTCCCAAAATAAAATAAAAATTGATGAAGATATAACTCACTGGTTAAACACATAGGTCCAATTTTATTAACACACAAATAAAATGCAATTTCTGCCCCCTTTCTCTAAACTTAAATCCTTACAAACAAGGAAAGGACTTAGGGATGATGCTAGATCTTCTATAAATAAGCCATGGATTCTATTCCTCAATATTCAAGATTTCACATATTTTAAGAATTGTCCCTAGGTATTTTTTATATAGTCATAAGAATACTTACAATTTCACATTTGAATTCTTATTTTCTTCTTTTAAATTTTTAATTCTTTGTTCTATTTACTTATACATGTCAACAGAATGTATTTTGATTCATTGTATACAGACAGACTACACTTTTTATTTCTCTGGTTGTACCAGAAGTAGAGTCACACCATTCATGTAATCATACATGTACCTGGGGTAATTTTGTTTTTCTCATTCCACCATCTTTCTTTCCCCACACTCCCTCACCTCTCCTCATTTTCCTCTACACAATCCAACCTTCCCCCATTATGTATCACCATCAAATTATCAGAGAAAATATTCAGTCTTTGGTTTTTTGTGATTGGTTTATTTTCCTTAGCAAGGTAATCTCCCCAACTCCATCTATTTAACTGCAAATTCCATAATTTTATTCTCCTTTATGACTGAATAATATTCCAATTTGTATATGCATCACAGTTTTTATTTTATCCATTCATCTACTTAAGGGCATATGGTTTAGTTAAGAAACTGATTTATCTTCAATTTTGTAACTTTCCAAAGCTCACTTGAGGATTCTGATATTTTTAGTAAATTGTTACCTTGAAAAAAATCCACTTTAAAATTACTTCTTTCATGCCTCATTTGTAAAAACCAGAAAACCCAAACAACAAGAGACACAGGTAAGTTGCAATACTTTTCAGTTTGACTAGGTCAAAGATGCTGGTGAGAATCTCAGTCAAATTCTAATTCTTATAAACATAAATCAAATGAACAAAACAAGAAACTTCCACAAACATGTTATCAGACACAAGAGATGGTAGAAACACTACCCAGGAAAGTCTCCTTTTCTCAATATAGTAAAACTTAGAATTAGGAAAGAAACCCACCAATTTACAGAATTAAAAACAAATGTTTTCAGAAAATTTAGGTCAGCATCAGACCTCAACTTATATAGATCAGTGTTGTTCACTGCAAATTAAAAAAAGTCACAAACATCTTTAGAATGTTTCTTAAGGTATAAATTATAAAACATGGTCTAAACCAAAGAGGAGAATATTCTTCAGTTCACAATACATAGTTTGTATTCCAAAGAAGTTGCAATTAAGGAAAGAAGCAGAGTATAATAATTAATCAGATTAAAGCTGTTACCTGATCAAGGTATTGCCATTTTTGACAATAAGATAGTAATCTTCAATCACATTTTGCTAAATATTTGCACAACTTTGGCAACTACTACTTAGTTTTAACATTTATCACATTAGCCTTTTGTCACACAGTTAATTTAAATTGCAGAAAAGAAATTTTCCTATTGCTGTTGAAATAAATCATCACAAATATGTTTCATAAAATAATAGAAATTTATTCTACTACAGTTATTAATGTTTTAGATATCTTGACAATGGACTAATATCACAGTGTTAGCAGAGCCATGGTCCTTCTAGAGAATGTACAAAAGAATCATTCCAGTTTCTAGCTACTGCTAGCATTTCTCAGCTTATGGTCTTAAAGCTTCTCTTCCATTTGTTTTGATGATGCCCTAAAAAGTAAGATAATAAATGCACCTTGCATACAACATGATGGTGCACCATCAGCTGCCCTCAAACCTCACACAGCCTAGCCCCATAGAACAGCAGATGGCATAATGTCCACATGTTTATCCTTGCAAGCAATATTTGCCAGGATGTTAAAAAATGCAGCTCTAAGAGCAGGAAAAAGAAGAAAAGCAGAAGATGCTGGGTTTGAAAACAAACAGGACAGGACAAAGATCCATACAATTTATTGAAATGGGAAGAGAGCTACATAGGGAACTGCCTCTAAAATACTTAACAGAAAATTGAGAGATTCCCAAATTCAAAAAGGCTCAGAAACAGTTAATTTCAGAAGTAGAACTGAGGACACAACCCTGTTTATATAGCAGGTATGACCTAAGATTTTTACTAGACCTCTGGAAACTTACTCAGTTGCATGTAACCACAGATCACCCAACTTACTATTGTTTTCACACCTTGTGCATGTGACTGGCCATCCCTCCACAGTGCAAATGGGTCCTGGCATTTAACTTAAAACTCTGGGAGTTCATATGCACTTCAGTTATCTGATTGTGTTACTTTCTCCTTTCCAAGATTCTACCCTGTAAATTTCTAGAAGTTCACCTCTGTGAATTCTACTTTTGTCAATTTATGTCAGCATATCTTCAATGTTAAAAGGTAAGATCAAAAGTGTGAAAGATATATTTAGTGAACACTTCTAGTGAATTATGTGTAGTGTAAAATATATGAGGTACCCTACATTTTTTAAGAAAAAAATACATCTCAACAGATTATAGCACAAATGAAAAAGTTCAAAATATTTTACAAAGTAGGATGTCGCGTCCCCTCTGCCCGCAGAGAGAGACACGGCAAACGTCTGAAGCTTTGGAAGTTTATTGTGCACAGGTTCTTTCCTACGCTTCTCTTACCCCTAGCTTCTTCGCACTTTCAGCTTTCCTTTTCCCAGCTCCTTCCACTCTCGCGTACTCCCTCCTTCCAGCTCCGCTCCCGCTGCTGCCGCGGCCGCCGTCGTCGCCGCCGGTTCTTCCGCTTCTTCCGTCCCTTCCTCAGCTTCTCTCCTACTCTCCCACCCACCAGGCTTATATACACTTCAGTCAATCAGGGGAGAGTACACAAGATAAACGCGGACAGCTGCAGGCACAGGACGGGTGCACGAGGGGGGGCATGCTCTAGTCACATCATTAACTAGCCAATTATTGGAATTCGCTGGTTGTTTACTGTATAGCTGGCCGCCTCTGGCTCAGCGTCAGGCGCCATCTTGACCACGCCCAAGGCTGGGGTTCCCGGAAAACCCCACAGATCCCCCTTCTTTAATATTAAACTAAGGCTCGGGACCGTGTCTGTCTTAGGCTGAGTGGTCAGCATATGTCCTTACCCGTCATCAGAGCCTGCAGAGCATGCTGCAGCTCCTGTCTTAGGTCGGTACACAGCCACCTACTTCATTACCCGTCTTTGACTACCGATCCAGCATCAAGAGCCATACTAATGGGGGGCTGTCGGCCTTTAGGGCGGTCATGGCCTGATGAAAAATAATTTGATCTCTCTATTGGCTAGTTTGCAGATGCATGCCAAAACGAACGAAGAGAAGAAGGCCAAGGCAGAGGGGTACCACCATAGCTCCTAAGCTTGCCCACTGTTTGACAATTCTATAAACAGAAGAGGAACCTTATAGCCATATCAAATACAGAAACAATATACATCCCAATAGAGTTACAACATGGGTAACACAAAGCAGCTCTCAGGGAATAAACGCATCCCAGTCCCAAAAGTTCTTGCAAAGCATCCACTTGTTCTTATAATGAGTCCACTCTCTGATAGAGTCTCTATGGTCTGAAAGGCTGCAGCTGCATTCTTGGCCGAATAATCATTGTTGTGGTTGTGTCAATGCTGCTACTGCAAGGACTGTGGTGGCAGTGATCACGGCTGTTGCAATGTCAAAACCTCTTCTGTTTCTTGATAATAGCACTGACAATTCTGTATCTGCAACAGAAACTAGGACTGGTAGGAAGATAGAAATGTGCAAATTGCACAGGTGGCAAAAGAACCATTCCAGTATTGTGAGAGATAGGACACAGTTAGTGAACAGTTAAGAGGTGTTATTAGAAATGTTAGTTGGTAGAAACATAAAAAAGAGAAAATACACAAGCTGACGTGGGAGGAAAAGCAATATCACAGCTAGGGTCAGCAGAACAAGTTGCTCTACTCTGGGTCTGATTTGTAGCATGATTCCAACGGCAAAGTGCAGAAATTTCTCCTGTTAAGGCAAAGAAAGGCTAGAAATATCCTTGTCACCAAAAACAGCACGACCTGAAAAATCATCAGTAGAATTGACAGACTTGTAGAGAAATTGGTGAAAAACAAGAAAAGGAAGGATAAAAAATATGTTAGTCAGAAATGAAAAATATGGCCAGGCTAACAATGGCCCATAGGTTCCGGGTTTGCCTCTCCGTCCGAGTTTCTGTTATTGGAGGAAGGCTCAAACTCACCATTGTGAGGAGGAGCAGCATCACTTGCATGCTGTAAAACTCTGACCAGCCTTTCTGGAATCCAGACTGGAGTCTGTTGATCCTGTGGGAAAATACAAACAGACCCTCGGACCCAACAAAGGACTGGATCCGGTCCTTTCCAACAACCTGTCAGGATATCTTTCCATTTTGCCCATACTTGAGAAGTATTATGGGGATTATAATGTCGATCAGCTGCAGAATGGCCGTCCCTATCCAGAGTTAAGAAATTTAGAATGAAAAGAACTAAGTTAAGTTTATCTTTAGGAGACTTGTAGGAGGCTCCTATTCCCCCTTTTTGTTTATTTAGACAATTTTTTAAAGTAAGATGTGCTCTTTCCACAATGCCCTGTCCCTGAGGATTATAGGGGATGCCAGTGACTGATTGGATGTTAAATGTTTGTAAAAACAACTGGAAGCTTTTGGAAGTATAAGCAGGACCATTATCTGTTTTAATAACTTTAGGTATGCCCCAGCCAGCAAACGCTTGTAGGCAATGTTGAATGACATCTTTTACCTTTTCTCCAGAATGAGCAGAAGCCATAATGACCCCTGAAGTAGTGTCTACTGACACATGTACATACTTAACAGTACCAAATTCAGAAATATGGGTTACATCCATCTGCCAAATATGGCCAGGCAGCAGTCCCCTAGGATTAACTCCAAAGGATTGCACTGGGATTAAAGGAGCACAATGTTGACAATTTTTTACTATTTGTCGAGCCATACATTTAGATATAGGAAATTTTCTGCTCAAAGTAGTGGAATTTACGTGAAATTTTTCATGAAAGAGTTTTGCCTGTTCCTCTATGGAAAAGACAAAAATTGATTTGGTGGCCATATCTACCAAGTCATTAGCATTGGCCAAAGGTCCTGGTAAATTAGAATGAGCTCTAATATGTCCTACATAGAATAGATGTTTACACTGTAGGATAAGGTTTTGTAGTGTAGTAAAGTAAGAAGCTACCGTGGACATGGAAGAAATATGGGGTACCGTTTCAAGAACCTGTAAAGCGTTAACGATATATAAGCTATCAGACAGAAGATTGAATGGCTGATTATCTGCCAATTTAAAGGCTAATATTACAGCTGCAAGTTCAGTAACCTGTGCGGAGTTAGGTGGAACTATTATGGTGTGAAGTTGTTTACTGATAAGTACTGCACCTACTCCATTTTTGGAGCCATCAGTAAAAATGGTTACACAATCTTTAAGAGGCTGGACACTAGTCACTTTTGGAAAAACTATGGGAGTATTTTTACAGAATTGAATCCAGGGATGTTGGGGGTAATGGTTATGGAACTGAGCTGAAGTGGTACAATATAATACTGACCAATCATCATCATTATTAATTAACCACTTAATTTGCTGAGTGGAATAAGGAGTTATAATAATAGACGGATGGATTCCAAAAACAGTAATGCAAGATTCTATTCCCTTGAATATTACCTGAGCAATAGCTTGGGGATATGATTGCAATGTTTTAGCTGGAGAGCTAGGGAGATTTATACTTTGCAGAGGTCCTCCTTGCCAAACTATGCCAAAAGGGGTATGTTTCTCCGAGATTATGATTAAACTTAATGGTTGAGTAGGATCACAACGATCAACGTAACACTGCTGAAGTCTATTCTCTACTAGCTGTAAGGATATCCGTGCTTCAGGAGTAAGTTTCCTAGGGGAATTCAAGTCAGGATTACCTTTTAATATATCGAATAAAGGTTTTAATTCCCCTGTGGATAATTTTAAATAGGATCTAATCCAGTTAATGTCACCTAAGAGTTTCTGAAAATCGTTTAAGGTATTCAATTGATCTGTTCTGATGGTCAACCTTATTGGTCTGACTGTAGTAGCAGTGAGCCTTGTACCCAGATATTCTTGGATCTCCTCTAATTGTAATTTTTCAGGGGCTATCATTAGTCCTCTCTTTTCTAATGCTTGAGTCATAAATTGTAATGCTTCTAACAAAACTTCTTTTTCTGGATGGCAAATAAGTATGTCGTCCATATAGTGATAAATCAACAATCTCTTAAACTTTTGTCTAGTAGTTGTTAACGCTTTATCTACGTATACTTGACATATAGTAGGACTGTTAGCCATACCTTGAGGCAACACAGTCCATTCGAATCTCTGGTCAGGCTGAGTGTGATTAAGAGAGGGCAAAGTAAAGGCAAATCTCCAGCAATCATTTTTGTGCAAGGGTATAGAGAAAAAGCAATCTTTTAAATCCAGAATAATAGTAGGCCAATTTTTTGGTAGTGCAGTAACAAGAGGGAGTCCACATTGGACGGGTCCCATAGGGTACATTTGTTCGTTTATGGCTCTTAAATCATGTAATAACCTCCATTTTCCTGATTTTTTCTTTGTTAAGAATATTGGAGTATTCCAAGGAGAGGTAGAATGTTGTAAATGACCTGCTTGTACCTGCTCTTGTACTAACTTATGAGCTGCCTCTAGCTTTTCTTTTGTTAGGGGCCACTGTGGAATCCAGCGAGGCTTATCATCTTTCCATATTATAGGGATTGATGGTTTATCAGTGGCCCCTAGGAAAAACCCAATCCATGAGAATCATTTTTTGGTGGGGGTAAAGGCAGTGGTTGGGTAGATCCTTGGCTATGTCTTCCTAATCCTTTTTTATCATCATAGTCCATATTTTGTAACATATTTCTTACAGGAGTCCCTTGGTAAATCTGGTCAGTGGTGAGTTTCATATCCATTTGCTGCAGGACGTCTCGTCCCCATAGGCTAATAGGAACATTACAGACATATGGTTGAAATATTCCTGTGTGTCCCTCTGTATCTTTCCATGATAATGAGGAAGCACTTTGATTGGGGCTCTCTGCTACTCCTAAGCCTCTCAAGCTCTGAGCTGCTGTGATCAATGGCCAGTGCTTTGTCCAGACCATTGCACTGATAATACTTTTGTCTGCTCCCGTATCTAATAAACCTGTAAATTCCATATTTCCCACTTTTAATTTTAGGAGGGGCCTCTGTTCCATATCCATAGTAAGGTTTATTAAAGTGGTTCCTGTTGATCCAAAACCTCCTTGTCTTTTATTTGTATTTTCACTGGGCCACAAGGAATGTCGACTGGGCAATATAAGCATTTGTGCAATGCGATCCCCTGGAGAGATGACCGTAATTCCTTTTGGTGAAGAGACTAAGGCTTTTATTTGTCCAGTGAAATCAGGATCAATAACCCCTGGGTGTACTATAAGTCCTTTTAGTGTTGAGGAACCTCTACCTAGTAATAGCCCTACACTGTTTTGTGGGATTTTTTCATGCCAATCAGTATCAATCATCTGCACCCCCATATCTGGGGTTAGTATGAGTCTGGAGGTGGCACAGATGTCCAATCCTGCACTCCCTGAGGTGGCCCTGCGCTCCCCTTCTCTGTGGGAGGATACCACCGTCGGGGAACTTGTTGAATCACCCCGTATATTTGTTGCGGGCCCCGGGGAGGGCCCTGTCTCCCATTTTTTTGAAGTTTAGGATTTAAACCTAAAAAATTACCTTCCCTATCTCTAATAGACTGACAGGCACTGCTCCAATGATTTCCCTTTCTGCATCTTGGACATAGCCCTGGGGCATAAGGTGTAACAGATTTTTACTATAGTTATCTCTTATCTTTTGTTAGGGCATTATCTCCTTGCTGCTGATTTTGTGCATCTATTGAAACGTATTGGCCTTCTCCTATTAACATTTCTATCGGGAAACCTTGCCACTATGTTTCTGCAAGCAGTTTCAACAGCTGTTTTTTTGCCACTGAGCTTCCCCAATTAGCCATTGTTCTCCAGATAACACTGCTCTGCATACCTGTCTCCAATAGTCTTAACTGCCCCTTTAAAGTTTTTCTAATGGTTGATGGTATCTCCATTTGCTCCTCAAATACGGGCAGGTTCTACAGATTTTGAAGCTCTTTTTATTAGGCTTAGGTTTCTCCTACCTTTTTCCCTTGTTCTTAAGTTTTCACTACCACTTGGTTATTCCTTTTGGGGGTTCTTTATGTTAAACTTAATTCCCTTTTTTCCCTTGTTCTTAGATTTTTTGAGCAATTATTTTCTAGGTCACCACTACTCAATCTTTCCTCACTTTATTCTTTTTAAGCGTTTTTTTTTCTGTTGCTATTAGACCCTGTTCATGAAGATACCCCCTGTGGCACACTAAGCGGCTTTTTTTTTACTTTGGCTGTTTTTTTTTTTTTTTCTCAATGGCGTCCCATTGTTTTTCAATGGTTCCCTGAGGGGTTGCCGCACCCAGACCCCATTGCTACTAATCTGAATAGCTTTAGTTATGGCAATTACAATAACAGTGGCCTAGCTGCCAGGAGCAAGGAGATTGCTGAAAGGAAAACTATCAAGTGCGCATTAAAATTTTTATAGCGGCTTTTCACGTACTACCTAATTGGACCGCTCCAAGCATGTTTCTACTTTCACTTTAATTAGACCGCGTTCCACGCACCAGGACCGCTAATGGCGTGTCCCGATACCGGACCACCTTCCGTGTGTCCTTATTTTTATTTTAATTGGACCGCATTCCGCGTGCCCCCAGGACTGCTGATAGCGTGTCCTGATACCCTTTAACTGGACCGCATTCCGCGTATCCGGATAGTCGCTATACCGCGAACGTCGAGGCGCCTCTCCTTTACCTGTTTACCTTTTTTTTGACTTCTTTACCTGTTTACCTTTTTTGACTTCTTTATCTGTTTACCTTTTTTGACTTTTTTACCTGTTTACCTTTTTTGACTTTTTTACCTGTTTACCTTTTTTGACTTTTTTATAACCGGTTTAGCTTGTTAAAAAAAATTTTTTTTAAGATATCTTACCTTGTCCCTTTTATAGTCCCGGGTTTCGGCACCAGCTGTCGCGTCCCCTCTGCCCGCAGAGAGAGACACGGCAAACGTCTGAAGCTTTGGAAGTTTATTGTGCACAGGTTCTTTCCTACGCTTCTCTTACCCCTAGCTTCTTCGCACTTTCAGCTTTCCTTTTCCCAGCTCCTTCCACTCTCGCGTACTCCCTCCTTCCAGCTCCGCTCCCGCTGCTGCCGTGGCCGCCGTCGTCGCCGCCGGTTCTTCCGCTTCTTCCGTCCCTTCCTCAGCTTCTCTCCTACTCTCCCACCCACCAGGCTTATATACACTTCAGTCAATCAGGGGAGAGTACACAAGATAAACGCGGACAGCTGCAGGCACAGGACGGGTGCACGAGGGGGGGCATGCTCTAGTCACATCATTAACTAGCCAATTATTGGAATTTGCTGGTTGTTTACTGTATAGCTGGCCGCCTCTGGCTCAGCGTCAGGCGCCATCTTGACCACGCCCGAGGCTGGGGTTCCCGGAAAACCCCACAGTAGGACACATTCAAATGACAAATATAAATGACTATAAAACAATACTATTTAAGGACAGTAAAATCCAAGCCAACAGAGACTATTGTATACTCACCAGGGAGGAAAAAATATAGTGGTCACAGAGATTTTAGGTAATTGGCATCGTCAAGCTTGCTGTGGTAAAAGTAAGGCCATTTTGGAAATTGAGTGGTACTATCAAGACATGAACCATTCTACCCTAGAAAGAAGTGGAAAAAAATATTCATTGAGAATGCTCCAAGTGGTCCACACCACTGCTGACTTTACCACTGGGAAATATTCCTCCACGTGCTGCCATACTCTGCAGCCCAAGAACCTTCAATATGGATACTAGAATCCAGCATTCATACAAGTACAAAGACAACCCCAACACCATCTCAGAGAAAAACATGAGGCAGTGGCTATTTAGAAGGATAAGAAGAAATCGAAGGCTAAAGCAAACCGGCAAGAGCAAAATAAAGAAGTGGTACAGGAGGAAGGGAAGTGGGCTGTGGAAAAAAAATAACCTGCTAAGATGGGAGAGGGGAATAAATGGGATCTAGAAGATGAGGAAGAAGAAGAGGAAGAACATAAAGTGAATTCAAATTGGCAGAAATCAGAATTTGAGTGACAGAAGGAGAACCCTTTTAATGGGTGTGGGATGGGATGTACCTTTGGAAATGAGAGTAGAAAAAAACTAGATTTTGAACATTTCACATGTTGTAGCTTGGAGATCTGCACCAGACATGCCACTCTCTTTTTTACTGCAGTCTTCTTATTTCCTCCTGTCTACATGCTGACACTGCCTACTCACTCTGCCATTTTTTACACTATCTGGCCTGCTCCATCTGTGCTTCTTTCTGGTCCCCAGTTGCCCTTCTCCTCTTCCCTGCTCCTGTCTCCCTCCTACCACTATACTCTGGAACCCTCTCTTAATAGCCCCCAGCCTCACATCATGCTCCAGCTCTCTCCTTCTTAATCTCTAGATTCACCTCACATCCCCTGCTATCAGAGAGCAGCAGGCTGGGGTGTGGTCAGGGTTGGAAACAAGCCAACAGCTTCCCCCTTTTTTCCCCTTTTTGTTTTAATGGGTAAAGAGGGGGTAACATTTCTGTTTTATTGTTTGCTTGTTTTGTTTTCTATATAGTACTATATAGAAAAAAGAGGACTTACCATGTGGGGTTATAGAGGGGTATTAAGAGGAAGAGCACATGAAGGACTTGCCAGGGCATCATTAATGTTCTATTTCTTGATTTTTAGCAATAGTACAAGGTATGGTTCCCTTGTAATTCAAAGATCTCTATTAATTTTGATGTTTGCCTGTTCTTGCTGTGCTCAATAAGATCAAATTTATTACATAAAGGTTTATGGGGGAGAAGAGAAGGAGGTATTTAAAAGGATACTAGGAAACAAATTTTAGTAATGGATATAATAATTTTGTTGATTGTGGTGCTATTTATATGAGTATGTTTGTATGCTGGATGATAAAAGTATATACCTAAGAGATATACAGGTTACTATGTGCCAATTAAACCTCCATAAGGCTGTAAAATAGTAGGATACATCTAAAGCTGAGATTAAAAGTGAAGCATGCAGACATAAATTAGTAAACCATAAAATGACTAACAATTTATTAGCAAAGCATTCATATCAACAGTTTGGAAAAAGTTAATTTTTTAAAAAAAGAGTAGAGAAAAGAAAATCTAAGCAAAAGAGCAAAATTGGAAAATATTGAAAATGAACATACCACGGAAACAATCACCAGCATCAGTGTTGGTGTTTTCAAAAAGCAAATGAAATTGAAATAGCTCTGGTAAATTTGACAAGTAAAAATTATGTTGATTATATAGTATATAACTGCATGTATATGCAATGTGTGTGTGTGTGTGTGTGTGTGTGTGTGTGTGTGTCTCATTTGATGAATATACATTCTGGAAAATTTACCTAAGATGATTCTTTTGCTTTTCAAATATCTGAGTGTAATGACAAGCATCTAGAAGGTACAGACTACTACATTTCTAGGCTATTTTCTATGTCCACTGTTGTACATGAAGTCTGTCACTGACCAAAACATCACGATGCCACACATGACTGATGTTATGAAGTTACAGCATTCAGTTTGGACCTCAAAATAAAATGAATAAATGGAGGAACTCAAGACCAAATTCTTAATATATCCATTTCTATTTAGACAGTGATAAATCATAGAGATTGCAATGCAGGGAAGAATAAAAATGGCATTTTTTCCAAAGAAAGTTGCTGGACTCTGGGACATCTATGTTATAATAAAAATGCATTGTACTCTTCCTTTATACCAAATAATAATAATGAATATAAGAATTATGAATAAATAATACTGAATATCAAAGAAAATATAAAGCACTCAAAATTAAGACAGAGTGAGATAGGATTCATGTGGTAGTCCACACCTAAAATATCCAGAAATCTGGAGTCTAAGGCAGGAGGATCACAAATGTAAGGACAGTCCAAGCAACTGAGAAAAACCCAATATGAAAATAAAATTTTTA
Source organism: Sciurus carolinensis (assembly GCF_902686445.1). Taxonomy (NCBI): domain Eukaryota; kingdom Metazoa; phylum Chordata; class Mammalia; order Rodentia; family Sciuridae; genus Sciurus; species Sciurus carolinensis. Next base: position 289,822 of record NW_025920220.1, on the reverse strand, counting down.
AAAGATTGAGGATATAGCTCAGTAATAGGACACACTGGTTTCGATGCCCAATATCATAAAAGAGAAAAAGAAAAGAAGAAAGTTATTTATTTTCAAAGTTACACAAAATAATATTTTTAAATTTATAAATTGTATATCAAAATAAAAATTCTTTTTATTAAATGATTCCATTAAAGTTGCAAGGAGATGTGACACAGTGAAAGAGCCTAATTACCTCACATATAATCAAAAACTTATAAGAAGAAAGAAAAATACATACTCAAAGGAAAAGCAGGCAAGGTACTTGAAAAACCACTTTAGGAGATATCTAAGTGTTCAATAATCATAAAAACTCAACATCTTTAAACATTAATTAATGTAAAATCAAATCAAATCATATACACAAAATTAAATAGTATTGGCAAACATGTGGAATAAATGCATTCTCAGGAAGGAAAGATGGAGTTTAAACTGTTATTCACTTTTAGAAACTGTTTTACTGTTGAATATACATGATACACCCCACTAGAAACAGAGACTGAAATTATAGTACTTGTACATTTCAGGTTATAACAATATTGCTCCAATGTTGAAACCCATGGCCATGGTTAAAGAGGATATACATTTAGGAAGAAAGAGTAAAGCATGAAATAATGGTTACTACAGCCAGACACATTTTTTTGTTATATGACATCCAGTTTCAAAAATGCTATGAAACAAGTATATTTTATACAGATGTCACATAAAAATTGTATTTTCTATGTAAGCATATTTAAAAAGGTAATGTGCAGAATTTAGGAAAATAAAAATACAGAAAAACATAGAAGAATCAATTACACACCTTTTGTATGGATAATAAAACTCATGTTTATAAAGATGACAATCTTCCCCAAGTTAATCTATATTAATACCCCATCAAAATTGTACCATACTTTACTTTTAATTAAAGAAGGGATCAGAGCAAAAGTTCTAAAATTCTCCTAGAAGAAAAATGATATATATGATATGAACCAAGAACTCTGTGAATTATAAGAGTAAAAGTAGCAGCTATCATTTTCTGACATGTACATTATAAAATTATAATATTACAGTAATTTAAAGACCAAGAAATCACAATACAGAAAATTTTATAGGTAAATGAATATGAATATAAACATTATTTTTATTGTTAAGTGTAATAAATGGACCTGTATAAATCCAATCATATAAAAATTATTTAATGTTAATAAATAATACAATCTTACCTAAGGGTAGATGTTACAACTAGAGGCAGAGATCATTGGTAGGGATTGTGTGCAGAATATGTGTGACACTGGAATTATATCCTAACACCCCAAAGAGCACATATTAAGAGGGGTGATTTTCAAAATACAGTAGAATATGAGTCTTCTGATTCTCCCTCCATTCATGGATATACCAAATAAATATCTACTCCTGTTTTGAGTTTTCTCTTAAAGTTATAAATGAATTGAGAGGCATACACATTGCAAAACTGAAAAAATAAATGTCTACCATCAGATGAACTGAAAAAGTTGGAGTACCCTTGGGCATTAACCTGCTTGAGCAATGTGACATATTTTGGACAGGATATGCAAATCCAGTGTTACCCTGAGTAGAAGAGAGTGATTGGGGTCATAACTATAGCACATTAACTCAAAATTGCTTGTACTTTGAATTTTAATTTATCTGGTGCACACAGAGGAAGGGACAAGATATACAGAAGTATCAAGTCCAGAGAAAAGGGGTGGTTTTCCATGGCCATGCCTTCATGGGTTTTATTTATTTATTTTTTTTTAGTCAAACAGAGTTTCCATTCTATTTCCTGAGGAATCAACACACTGAAGAGTGTTTACACAAATTTGCAGTCCCAAAAGCAACATAAGTGTGTACCATTTCCCAACATAATTGACACTTATTTTTATGTGTATTCTTTATAACTGCCATTCTGATTCGAATGAGTTGGAATCTCAGTGTATTATTAATTTTTATTTTTCTAATTGCTAGACATTTTGAACAGTTTTTAATATATTTTTTATGTTTGTATTTCTGTGAAGTACATTTTGAGTTCTTATATCCATTTATTTATTGGGCTATTGGTTGTTTGGATTTTTTTAGTTCTTTTTTTTTAATTTTTTTTTATTGTATACAAATGGGATACATGTTGTTTCTCTATTTGTACACAGAGTCAAGGCATACCATTTGTGTAATCATATGTTTACATAGGGCAATGATGTTTATTTTTTTTACTCCCCCCCACCCCTCCCACCCCTCTTTTCCCTCTACACAGTCCTTCTTTCCTTCATTCTTACCGCTCTCCTTATCCCTAATCCTAAACCTAACCCTAAACCTAACGCTAACCCCTCCCACCCCCCATTATATGTCATCATCCGCTTATCAGCGAGATCATTCGTCCTTTAGTTTTTTGAGATTGGCTTATCTCACTTAGCATGATATTCTCCAATTTCATCCATTTGCCTACAAATGCCATAATTTTATCATTCTTCATTGCGGAGTAATATTCCATTGTATAAATATGCCACAGTTTCTTTTTTTTTATTTTTTTTTTTACGTTTACATAGGGTAATGATGTTTATCATATTTTTCCCCTCCCCCCCACCCCTCCCACCCCTCCCACCCCTCCCACCCCTCTTTTCCCTCTACACAGTCCTTCTTTCCTTCATTCTTACTGCTCTCCTTAGCCTAACTCTAAACCTAACCCTAAACCTAATGCTAGCCCGTCCCACCCCCCATTATATGTCCTCATCCGCTTATCAGCGAGATCATTCGTCCTTTAGTTTTTTGAGATTGGCTTATCTCACTTAGCATGATATTCTCCAATTTCGACCATTTGCCTACAAATGCCATAATTTTATCATTCTTCATTGCGGAGTAATATTCCATTGTATAAATATGCCACAGTTTCTTTATCCATTCATCAACTGAAGGGCATCTAGGTTGGTTCCACAATCTGGCTATGGTGAATTGAGCAGCAATGAACATTGATGTGGCTGTATCTCTGTAGTATGCTGATTTTAAGTCCTTTGGGTATAGGCCAAGGAGTGGGATAGCTGGGTCAAATGGTGTTTCCATTCCAAGCTTTCTGAGGAATCTCCACACTGCTTTCCAGAGTGGCTGCACTAATTTGCAACCCCACCAGCAATGTATGAGTGTTCTTTTTTCTCCACATCCTCACCAGCACCTATTGTTGCTTGTATTCTTGATAATCGCCATTCTAATTGGGGTGAGATGAAATCTTAGGATAGTTTTGATTTGCATTTCCTTTATTACTAGGGATGTTGAACATTTTTTCATATATCTGTTGATTACTTGTACATCTTCTTCTGTGAAGTGTCTGTTCATTTCCTTAGCCCATTTGTTGATTGGATTATTTGTATTCTTTGTGTAGAGTTTTTTGAGTTCTTTATAGATTCTGGAAATTAGCGCTCTATCTGAGGTATGGTTGGCAAAGATATTCTCCCACTCTGTAGGCTCTCTCTTCACATTTCTGATAGTTTCCTTTGCTGAGAGAAAGCTTTTTAGTTTGAATCTATCCCAGTTGTTGATTCTTGCTTTTATTTCTTGTGCTATGGGAGTCCTGTTAAGGAAGTCTGATCCTAAGCCAACAAGTTGAAGATTTGGACCTACTTTTTCTTCTATAAGATGCAGGGTCTCTGGTCTGATTCTGAGGTCCTTGATCCATTTTGAGTTGAGTTTTGTGTAGGGTGAGAGATAGGGGTTTAATTTCATTCTATTGCATATGGTTTTCCAGTTTTCCCAGCACCATTTGTTGAAGAGGCTATCTTTTCTCCAATGCATATTCTTGGAAACTTTGTCTAGTATGAGAAAATTGTATTTATTTGGGTTTGTGTCCATGTCCTCTATTCTGTACCATTGATCTACCTGTCTATTTTGGTACCAATACCATGCCATTTTTGTTACTATTGCTTTGTAGTAGAGTTGAAGTTCTGGTATTGCGATACCCCCTGCTTCGCTCTTGCTACTGAGGATTGCTTTAGCTATTCTAGGTTTTTTATTCTTCCACATGAATTTCATAATTGCTTGCTCTATTTCTGCAAGGTACATCATTGGGATTTTAATTGGAATTGCATTGAATCTGTATAGCACTTTAGGTAGTATAGCCATTTTGACAATATTAATTCTGCCTATCCAGGAACATGGGAGATCTTTCCATCTTCTAAGGTTTTCTTTAATTTCTTTCTTTAGTGTTCTGTAGTTCTCATTGTAGAGGTCTTTCACCTCTTTTGTGAGATTGATTCCCAAGTATTTTATTTTTTTCGATGCTATTGTGAATGGGGTAGTTTTCCTAATTTCTCTTTCTGAAGATTCATCACTTATGTATAAAAATGCATTGGATTTATGAGCTTTGATCTTGTAACCTGCTACTTTACTGAATTCACTTATGAGTTCTAAAAGTTTTCTGGTGGAATTCCAGGTTCCTCTAAATATATAATCATGTCATCAGCGAACAGGGATAGTTTGAGTTCTTCTTTTCCTATTCATATCCCTTTAATTTCTTTGGTTTGTCTGATTGCTCTGGCTAGAGTCTCAAGTACAATGTTGAATAAAAGTGGTGAAAGAGGGCATCCCTGCCTTGTTCCAGTTTTTAGGGGGAATGCTTTCAGTTTTTTACCATTTAGAATGATATCAGTCATGGGCTTAGCGTAGATGGCCTTTATAATGTTAAGGAATGTTCCCACTACCCCAATTTTTTCTAGTGTTTTGAGCATGAAAGGATGCTGTATTATATCGAATGCTTTTTCTGCATCTATTGAAATAATCATGTGATTCTTAACTTTAAGTCTGTTGATATGGTGAATGACATTTATTGATTTCTGAATGTTGAACCAACCTTGCATCCCCGGGTTAAAACCCACTTGATCGTGGTGCACTATCCTTCTAATATATATTTGTATTCGATTTGCTAAAATTTTCTTTAGAATATTTGTGTCGATGTTCTTTAAGGATATTGGTCTGAAATTTTCTTTCCTTGATGTGTCTCTGTCTGGTTTAGGTGTCAGGGTGATATTGGCTTCATAGAACGAGTTTGGGAGGGTTCCCTCCTCTTCTATTTCATGGAATAGTTTGAGGAGTATTGGAATGAGCTCTTCTTTAAAGGTTTTGTAGAACTTGGCTGAGAACCCATCTGGTCCTGGACTTTTCTTTGTTGGTAGGCTTTTGATGACCTCTTCTATTTCATTGCTTGAAATTGGTTTATTTAAGTTGTGTATGTCCTCCTTTTTCAGTTTAGGTAATTCATATGTCTCTAGAAATTTGTTGATGTCTTCGCGGTTTTCTGTTTTGTTGGAGTACAGATTTTCAAAATAGCTTCTAATTATGTTTTGTATTTCACTCGGGTCTGTTGTGATGTTTCCTTGTTCATTCTGAATTTTAGTAATTTGAGTTTTCTCCCTCTTTCTCTTTGTTAGTGTGGCTAAGGGTTTATCAATTTTATTTATTTTTTCAAAGAACCAACTATTTATTTTGTTAATTTTTCCAATTGTTTCTTTTGTTTCGATTTCGTTGATTTCAGCACTGATTTTAACTATTTTCTGTCTTCTACTACTTTTGGTATTGGTCTGCTCTTCTTTTTCTAGCGCTTTGAGCTGTAGTGTTAAGTTGTTTATTTGTTGATTTCTACTTATTTTTTTGAATGCACCCCATGAAATAAATCTTCCTCTAAGTATTGCTTTCATAGTGTCCCAGAGATTTTGATATGATGTGTCTTTGTTCTCGTTTACTTCTAACAATTTTTTTATTTCCCTCCTGATGTCTTCTGTTATCCATTCATCATATAATAGTGTATTATTTAATCTCCAGGTATTGGAGAAGTTTCTGTTTTTAATTCTGTCATTTATTTCTAATTTCAATCCATTATGATCTGATAGAGTACAAGGTAGTATCTCTATCTTCTTGTATTTGCTAACAGTAGCTTTGTGGCATAAAATATGGTCTATTTTATAGGAGGATCCATGTGCTGCTGAGGAGAAAGTGTATTCGTTCTTTGTTGGATGGTATATTCTATATATGTCCGTTAAGTCTAAATTGTTGATTGTGTTGTTGAAATCTATAGTTTCTTTATTCAATTTTTGTTTGGACGATCTATCCAGTGGTGAGAGAGGTGTGTTAAAATCACCTAGTATTATTGTGTTGTGTTCTATTTGATTTCTGGAATTGAGAAGAATTTGTTTGACGTATGTGGATGAACCAATGTTCGGGGCATAGATATTTATGACTGTTATGTCTTGCTGATTTATGCTTCCCTTAAGCAGCATGTAATGTCCTTCCTTATCCCTTCTGACTAGTTTTGGTTTGAAGTCCAGATTATCTGAGATGAGGATGGATACTCCAGCTTTTTTGCTGTGTCCGTGTGCATGGTATGTTTTGCCCCATCCTTTCACCTTTAGTCTATGGGTGTCTCTATCTATGAGATGAGTCTCTTGCAGGAAGCATATTGTTAGATTTTTCTTTTTAATCCAATCTCCCAGTCTGTGTCTTTTGATTGATGAATTCAGGCCATTAACATTCAGGGTTATTATTGTGATATGATTTGTATTCCCAGTCAATTGACTCACATTTGTTTTTGACATGTTTTGGTTTCTCCTTTATTTGGCTATTCCTTTAGGCTCGCGCCTCCTGTTGCTGATTTGCATCACTGTTTTTCATCTCTTCCTCATGGAATATTTTGCTGAGAATGTTCTATAATGCTGGCTTTCTTTTTGTAAATTCCTTTAGCTTTTGTTTATCATGGAAGAATCTTATTTCATCGTCAAATTTGAAGGTAAGTTTTGCTGGGTATAAGATTCTTGGTTGGCATCCATTTTCTTTCAGGGCTTGGTATATGTTGTTCCAGGCCCTTCTAGCTTTTAGGGTCTGGATTGAAAAATCTGCTAATATTCTTATTGGTTTTCCCTCTGAATGTAATTTGATTCTTTTCTCTCGTGGCCTTTAAAATTCTGTCTTTATTTTGTATGTTAGGTATTTTCATAATAATGTGCCTTGGTGTGGGTCTGTTGTAATTTTGTATGTTTGGAGTTCTATCAGCCTCTTGTACTTGGTTTTCCATTTCATTCTTCAGATTTGGAAAATTTTCTGATATTATTTCATGAATAGATTGTTCATTCCTTTGGTTTGTTTCTCTAAGCCTTCCTGAATCCCAATAATTCTTAAATTTGGCCTTTTCATGATATCCCATAATTCTTGTAGATTCTGTTCATGATTTCTTACCATCTTTTCTGTTTGGCCAACTTTGCTTTCAAGATTCAATAATTTGTCTTCAATGTCTGAGGTTCTGTCTTCCAGGTGTTCTATCTTATTGGTTATGCTTTCTATGGAGTTTTTAACTTGGTTTATTGTTTCCTTCATTTCAAGTATTTCAGTTTGTTTTTTTTTTTTCAGTATCTCTAACTTTTTATTGAAATGATCTCTTGCTTCCCGTATTTGGTCTTTTAACTGTTGATTGGTGCGATCATTTAATGCCTACATTTGCTCTTTCATCTCCTTCTTCAATGCCTGCATTTGCTCTTTCATCTCCTCATTAGCTTCCCTAATCATTTTAATTACGTACATTCTGAACTCCCTTTCTGACATTTCTTCTGCTGTGCTATCATTGGGTTTTATTGATGTAGTATCTAGGTTTGTTTGGGACATTTTCTTCCCTTGTTTTCTCATATTGGTCAGCTGTCAGTGGGACCCTGAGATATTGCAGTTTTCTGCTATTGGCTTATAGTGTCCCGGTAGATTTCCAGTGTATCACCTCCCAGCCTTCAGTAGCCTGATGTCTTGGAGGAATCTGATAATGCAGTGCATCCGAAGAAAACTGCCTCTAGCCCCCTACTGATTCCATGGTTTGGAGCTGGCTCTGTGCGGAAAGGCTCTCACTGTGGGCCTGCACCGAGCAGCTGGCCGTGTGGGAGGAGCCCACTGCCAGAGTGTGGAAGGCTACCTTGGGAAGACTCTAGCTGCCCTGCCTGGCTCCTATAAGCCACCTCTATCTGGGCCTGCCAGCCGGGCTGAGCTTTACCCAGTGGGCAGACTCACCTGTGGCTCTATTTCAGTCCAAGTCTCTCAATGCCTCCCCTTCTTAACTCCTGGGTTCTGGAGCAACTGGGGGTGCAGTCACCCTCTAGGCCACCATCTTGGATCACCCCCCATGGGTTTTATTCCATGGGAACAGGGCAGGAGTTAAATCTCAATGGTCCCAATTTACCTCTAAAAGGGAACTGCCAGTGTACTCTACAAACTGTGCTGGTAAGAGTTGAGCTTCTATCTAGCCAGCACCAAAGAACTACTAGGATAAACACAGTCCATAACTGGCAATCCAAGTGGGAGTTCAGCACTGCCTGAGCCTGCTCCCCCAGCTCACCTCGGTAATAATTCCAGTCCTAACAAATTTTTTCTTAAATAAATTTGTCCCAAGTTCCATTTTTTTCATTCAATCGATTACGTCCTAAACCACCAAAGTTTGGCAGCATGGCAATGGGCATGTACGTATCTCTCTAGATCACAAAGGAGTGACTTCACCTTGGTGTGTAAGCATTTCCATGGGCTACAGTCCCTCCAGGAGTTAATAAAAAGGATTAAAACCCAGATCCTTGTTTATTTCTAAAATAGGTTTGCATGTCCTTCTTTCAGTAAGTATAATACAGTCTAGATTCTAAAAAACTTGCATCAGGAATTCAGTGCACAACTCAACTATAAGACATTCTGTAGTCTCAGCACAGCTGTTAGAATGACTACTATCAAAATGTCAAAGAATAACTAGTACTCCAATTACATGGATGCGGATGAAAGAAACACTTTCACACTTTGCTTGAATATGAATTTAGTACAGCCATTAAAAAAACACTGAAAGTTGAAAGTTTGTGAAAAACTAACACAATAATATTAATTCAGGGTGCATTTACAAAGTAGTTAAAATCAGTATGTTAAATAAATGATATAATTATCATTATAAATGATACAATTTTATATAAATATATATTTTATAATATATTTGTGCACATATATTACATATATTTTATATATGATGTAAATATATTACATGTTATATGTAATGTATTATATATTTATATATGTATAATCTTTTTTCTTGCTGTCTGATATCTAGCCAGAACTTGGTGGGAAAATGTTTACTACTGAAATTTTCTTGTTAAATCTCCTTGTTCTCCCTTAGGGAGGTGTCTCTAATTTTTGGACCTCAGAATAAATATTAGTAAGCTCTTATATTCTTCACCTAAAAGAAACACAGGCAAGAGACTTATCCGCACCTATGACTGTCCATATATGCATATTTTGTTCATATATATATATATATATATATATATATAAACAAAACTTTTTCATATAGATGACTGGATATGAGGCTCCATTTCCAGGACACAGGGAATTCCTGATTTAGTTTATAACAAGGACAGATATGAGCCAGAAGTAATCTCAACACTCTTTTTTAAATCAGCAAACACTACAGGATTCTATGTCATTTTCTAAACATAGCTGAACTTGGGTGAAAGAGGCATGGAACAAAGAACTCTTTTATTGGAAAAACATAATTATTTGTACCACCATGAACCACCAGAGTAATGAAATCTGGAATTCAAACAAGAAAGACTCTATCCTTTATATGTGGGCATGTGCATGATATGGGTTCCTGCAGTGAAAAGGTTATTACAAGGTGTTGAAGAAAATCCATGTGAGTGGTGATAATGGCTTAACAATTAGTATCTGCATGGTATCTTCTAGGTGCTTTGTCAGCTGTGGCCACAGCACAAACTTATTTTCATAGTCTTCACAAAGAACATTATCCATCTGTGTCTTCTAAGATTATTCTCATTTTAAAGATGAGAAAAAACAGATTTCTGGACATTAAATGTAAACTCAGTTGCAAAGAGACAGAACTGAGAGACTACAGAGAGACAGAACTGTATAAAATCCCTTCAAAACTCCTCAAAGGCAGGTTTACCTGATACAGGAGATGGTAATCTGGAGAAATATTATTTTCTCCCCATTTTGAAGAGAGTGTCTGGAGGAGACTTCCTAGGAGCAACACAAATGTTTTCTCCTTCTTTCATTTTAAGAAACTCTTCAAGAACAGAGCTATCAACCCAGATTCCTTATGAGGGTAAATGCTTAAAGATTATAGGATGCAAAAAAAATCACATCCCAGCCCAGTGTCTGAGTATAAATCAGAAAATAAGTGAATCTAAAAAAGCTTATAAAAAATTGAGGAGAAAAATAAGTAACAATTTCTAAATACTTTTGTGGCTATCTCCACAACATATCATTCAGTAAACAATAAATTATATGTGGATATTTCTAGGATTTTCCAAATCTTATCCCATTTGATATTGTATTAAATTCCAAAATCCAGAAAATAGAATGTGTGATTCATTGTCAAAGACATTTGAAAGAGAAAAAAAAAAAAAAACTTCAAGGAAGAGGAGTGCATATTTTTTTTTAAAAAAATGCTTATAAATGAACACAATACATTTATTATATTTATTTTTGTGTGGTGCTGAGGATCAAATCCAGTGCCTCATACATGTGAGGCAAGTGCTTTATCACTGAGCCACAATCCCAGCCCAAAAGTGGATCTTTTAGTCAGTGTGTCATTCAAAAATTTATTTATCAAATGACTTGGAGGAAATACATTCATTTTCCTGCATCCATAGGGAAAGAGATTTTTCTTATTTATTTTTCCTATTATAATTTTCAAAGGTAAGTCCTAGAATTCCATCTGAAATAATCTCCAAATATAAAGCAGACAAGAAACCTACAATACATACTCAGGGGAAGAAAAAAGGCAAATCAAATTAATAGTTAAAAGTGAAACCATTTTTTCTCCTAAAATGAACCTCTATTTGCCTTTTTGAATCTATTTTATTTTCTTTGAAAACAGAAACCACAGAAGAAATGCAGACAAGAGACTTGAACTACCAGTTTATACAGAATGTATCTAAGTGTTACATAATTGTAAAAAATTCAAGATGTTTTAAAATTAGAGAAATATAAAGTCAAATCAATCATAGACAAAATTAAATAGTATTGATAAATATATTAAACAAATAAATTCTCATAAATTCAAGAGCAGTTTAAGTTATTATTATCTATATGTGGAATCTGTTTTGATATTGAAGATACATGATACTCTCCACCACAGAGACTTAGGGAAATCACAACACATGTGCCCATGATAACCCTTAAGAACACAGCAGTACTCATCCAAACACTTGAAATCAGGAGAATAGTTCAAGTGAATGCACACCTTGGAAGAGATAAATTATAATCTGCAGGAAAATGATCACTAGAGGCCAGTCACGTTTTTGGTCATAGGATATCCAGTATAAAAAATAGTATAAAACCTCATGTTTAAGTTTTATGTAGGTGCCATAAGCATGTGGTATTTCACATACATACATCTAGAAAGAAAATATGTAGAAATTATGAGAAAAAAAATTCAGGACATAACAGACTCAATTACACATCCCTTGTGTAAATGATAAAACATTATTAAAAAGATGACAATTTCCCCCAAATTAACTATAATATATTTTCATCATAATTGGTATGTACATATGTGAATATGTCACAGTGAATTCTACCTTTATGTGTATCTATAAAGTGGTAATTTAAAAACTATAAATAAATAGAAGGAAGAGAGGGGAAGGTAGGAGGAGAGTGAAAGGGGAATTACTGGGTACTGAACAGAAGCAAATTATATTCCATAGTTGTACAATCATGTCAAAATGAACCTAAATATTATATATAACTATAATGGAATAATAAAAAATATTCAACATGCTTTACTTTTAATAAGAGAAACCAAAATATACAGTTCTAAAATTTATCTACAGTTAAAATTATGTCATAAAGTTTTCAATTATAAGAGCAAAAGAAGTACTTATCATTACCTCACATTAACATATATTATGAAACTATACTAATACAATATTTAAGGAGTCACAATATAAACAAAATCCATACATGAATACATATGTATGTAAAAATTATATACTCAATTTCAATAGAAAATCTAGATAAATCAAAAAATAACAAGGCCAGTCTCAGCAACTTAGTTAGATTCTGACTCAAAATAAAAATAAAAAGTACCATGAATGTATCTAGGTGGAAAAAAAATATCCCTCCATTCAACATCCAGTAACAAACAAACACACACACACACACACACACACACACACACACACACACGAAAGTCGAGAAAAAAGAAAGTAAAAATGAAAGCTACCTATCTCAGGCAGAAGCAAGGTCCCTATAGAGCACAGCTCCTCTCCTGCAGGAAAACAGCATGTGGAGATTTTATTACGATAATTGTCCTACCTGTCAATCACCAAGGTCTGAGAGCACACTGGGCTGCAGGGACAAACCTGCCAGATAGGGGTTGAGGGTGCTCTTCCAAGATAGGGAAGGCTGAGAGGGGTCTCTGTCACTGACTTGCTCTGCAACTGGATGACAAGTGAAACTGAAGGGGTACTGTCCCACAGGAGGATTCAGACTTGCATACTCCAGAGATTGCCTAGAGTTCTCATCTGCCTTCTTCTGTTACCGCTGCATCCAGTCCACAGTTCCAAACATCTCTCTCCCCTGGCATTCCTCCCCCTTCTCCCTCCCCAGGCTAATGATGCCAATGCCCACTCACCATTTCCTGGTGCTTAGGAACCAGGCCTGCTCCCCGGGGATCTTCAGAAATTGCATAGTTGACCAACCCAGGATTCTGAAGCATGAAACTGAAGCCTAGAGCCAAATTGCTGTAATGACCAACTCAGAAGAAAAAGATCTTGACCAATTGTGGAAGCCCACCCCTCCTCATTGCACACAGAAATGGACAGATCTAATTACTCCTGATTGTATTGGGATTCAGACTGTGCCACTCCAGTCTGAGCCCACTGAGCCTTCTTTTTAAGAGGCAGGAAATAATATATATCCAATCCAGGTGTGAATAAGGCCAGAATGACAGGTTTTATTTTGCAACTTTATTTTTTTTTTCTGGTCTTGGAATTACACCCCAGAACCTCCAATGAGCAGAACATTTGCAATTAACCTTGCATAAAAAGTAATTTCTGTTTGTTGATTATATCTGCCTGTAATCATGAATGAAAAAAATATCAATTACTATAAATTTTATTTAACTTTTCTGCTTTCTGGTCTTATTAGGAGACAGATTGGACTTTGAACTGGAATATAACTCCCTAAAGCAAAAATGTTCAATGAAAACAAGTAAGTCACAAAGTTAATTTAAATGTTTGTGGTATTCACATTAATAACACACAAAAAAACAGTTGAAATTGATTTTAATAACACAACCCAGCATATCTAGAATAGTACCTGAAGGTGACTAATAAAATACTACTAATGGAGCATATGTGTTTTTGAAAATACACCCTCAATTGTGACTCTCTCCAGCATATCTCAGTTCATAGTAGCCACATTCCAGATTTGAGAACTATGGGCTCAATGATTACAGGGAGTTAAAGGACCTGGTCTATCTTTTTATATGCTAGAGTTGAAGGATACAGTTGCTTACTAATATTAGTAATATTTCTTCTCATGCCCCAAAAGTAGGAGAAATATTCCCTGATTGGAAGCAGAAGCTCCAACCAGGAAGTGTCCAAAAGTAGATCATTCTTTCCCCACTTGATAATGATCACAGGTTCTTTCCCATTGCAAGTATCAGACAGCAAACAAAAAAAAATGGGGTCTCAGGTGTTGGGGTCCAACCCTAGCAGGAGTCCATGGGTTCCATACCAGTAAACGGGGTGCGGGGAGACAGCGTCAGCAATGGATGGAGAATGAAAGACACAGACTCTAGTTCTGGTGCAAGCAATCCCACTTTATTCTGGGGAGGGCAGGGTTTATATACATTTTTCTTCAGGCTATAATGGCAGTCTTGTGGTTAATATTAAAGAAGTTTCCAAAGCATAGGCAGAAAACAACAACCTTACAGATCATCCTTACCTAATCACAATTGTTTTAAGAATATCTAACTACGTTGATGAGCTAATACAATGTTTATTTCCTTAATATCTAAACTCTATGTGACCTAAGACTATTCTTATTATACTTGTGGTTAAAGTTATAGACAAGTAATCTCATGTGACCATTTCTATTATGTCTCTCTGGTTAATATCTAAATTGCTGAGTTAAGGGTTACAGGAGGGCAGTGGTCCCAATGGTTATTGTGTGCCAACATTTATTATAGGGGTGACATATTCTTTGTAGGAAGGAAGGAATGTTGTGGAACCTTATTCTTTTACCTCACCACCACACATAAACAAAACCATCATTAAAATTTAACCAGCCTGTTGGAGATAAAGGCAGATCTACAACTATTTTCTCCAGAGGATTTCAGGGTCTCACTGTACGGTTGCAAAATTATCTTTAATTTTGTTAGTGCTAAAGACCCACTGATTTTCAGATTGTAGGTAATATTTTTTGGAATATTTGTTGTATTCCCCTCATCCCTTTAAACAATCCATTTAGACGGAAATGAGTAATATATTATCAGGAAAACACAGCAGAAAAAACACCATGCTCCGGAGCAAAACATCTGGCAATTCCTTTTAGGATGAGCCTTTGCAATCATCCTCCAGAGGATCTTTGTCAAGCACTGGATGGAATTCTGGATGCTCCCGCATCTCCCCCTTTTTTATTTTGTAAAGTGAAGAGGCCTTCTTGAATTTTTATTTTCTTAACTAGTCTGAATTACTCGGAGGACGACTGGAAGACAAAAAATTAAAATTAAAATACATACTCCAATCAAGCCATATTTTAATATTTTATTTAGGAATGTACTATTAAGTACAGTTGTTTTTATATTATGAAACATTTGGGAGGCCAAATTATCTCCTGGAACAACCAAGCAATGAGTCTGACTCAACATTCTTATTTGTAGTTATAAAGCATTGATATCTGGTGCTATATTAGTATTATTCCAAACTCCTCTAAGGTGAGTTTTAACTTGTTCCCAATTAGTATTATTATCAACCTTTAAAGGAGTAATACAAATCCATTTATAGTTAGCATGACATCTACTTGTCATTCTAGTTTGAATATTTTGAATCTCATTTCCCATAAAGAGAATAGCTTCTTCAAGAGCATTAATTCTAGTTTCTAAGTGTTTATCAATTTGTTCTTGTGCCACTAAAGCCACAGAGACATTATGAGATAAATCATTTACATGTGAAGCAGTATGAATTTCCTGTACAAACACTGTAGTCGAGAGAGTTAAGGAAGTGATTATACTGATTAAAGCTGTTATTCCTAGGATCAAAACTGCAACAAATCTTTTTGGTATTAAAAGTTCACTAACTGTTTTTAAAATTTCAACACCTGGGTCATCATACCAAGATTCTGTAAGATTTACTGGCAATATAACATAATTAGGCTGATGTACAATTAAAAACACATTTAAATCTTTAGACATGGTTGAACTAATACAATTAGTAAGAACACAATCATGGCAGTAAATGTTATAAGTTTCCTTATTTTTAGTGATATTGAAATATTTATGGTAGACATAAGAATAGCATGAGGAGTATTTATACAAGCACATACTGCAAAGTCTTTAGGTTTACTTAATTTAGGTCTTTGTAGTAATACTATATTAGTAGCTGCTAATAGTTTATACAAGTCAGGAAAGTAAGAGAATTTACCATTTATAAGGTCACTCCGATAGATGGATGTTACCCATCCAGGAGTAAACCATCTAAGAATAGACTCATTGGTAAGAAAAGGGTTAAAATTAAAATGTACTGTTTTATTTCATCTTATCTTTAACCATAGTTTATAATCAAAATCAGAAGACACAGAATAATCTGTAATAGTAGTAGCAGAGCCTCGTGGCTTAAGCTGTAGTGCAGTATGATGAAAACCACATTCAAACCATTTTGGGAAATATGATTCTAAATTGAGTAGATTCCAAGAGCTGTCTTTACGACTGTTAAAGTCGTCACACAGTTTAAAAGGAGGCGGTAAAGCCACTGAAATATTTGTATCATTATAATTAGCATATCCAAGTGAGGTTATCTCTAGGGACCATATATCTCTTTCATTGTCTTCTTCTCCTGGAGAATCAGTAATGTAAGTCCTATAACTTAAAGGGAGACATCCCAATGGCACATGTAGATTATCTGTACTAAAGCACATTGGTGTCTCTTCAGTAATTCCATGAAATGTAATTGTAAATGTTATTTTATGTGGTATTAAAGAATCTGAAATCCCTCCAAATAATTGAGGCTCATTAGTAAATTCTTTAATATTAGATCTGCTCCAAGTAGTTGTATGCAGTAAGGGAGGATTTGGAAAATAGGTCCAGTAAGCTTTCCCTTCATTATCATAAGCATGAATAGGCAGTACCTGAGTCGAAATGAGAGCAATCAATGCATAAACAAAGCCTCTGGGGTTTTAGGTTTTCCAGAGCTGTTCACCATGTGTTCAGCAGTGGCAGTCAGGCATTTCACTTGTCCCCAAGTCGGCAGGTCTGAGTTGCGAGTTGCGGATGATTGTGCAAGATGCAACCATCTCATCTTAAATACTAGCCCATTTTTGTCTGTCTGATTGGGTTGGTAAGGGATGTAATACTCTTTGTTCTTCCTCCTTTGAATAGGGCTTATTGTAGTGATGTATCAATCTGTCTGGAATCCACAAAGGTGTTTCAGCATCCTGTGGAAACACACAAGCATAGCCTTGACCAGATGTCAGCAAGAAATCAGGTCCTCTCCATTTACCAGATAATAAATCTTTCCATTTTACTAAACTTTGTTTTGACCTTTTACTATCCCAATGTCTCATCATTGCAGTATTTCCCTCCTTTTCAGTATTTAGATGGTTTAAAACAAATAAAGCATATTGTAAAATATGATGTGGGGAAGAGTATTTAAGCTCTCCCTCTTTTAGCTTATTTATTTGTATTTTTAATCTTTGATGGCTCCCTTCTACTATTGCTTGTCCTTGTGGGTTATAAGGAATTCCTGTAGAATGAGAAATATTAAACCTGGAACAGAAATATTTAAATGTTTTTGATGTATAAGCAGGAGCATTGTCAGTTTTTAATTTTTTAGGCATTCCTAAAACAGAAAAACAAAGGAATAAATGTTGAATCACATCCTTGTAGGCTTTCCCAGTTCTGACTGAGGCCACAATAACATGAGAAAAGGTATCAACTGTAACATGAATATAGGATAATTTTCCAAATTCTGATGTATGAATTACATCCATTTGCCATAAGACATTAGGTGAAAGTCCTCGAGGATTAACTCCCATCTGTGGAGAAGGAATAAATTTAGGACAAACATGAAAATTTTTAACAATAGTTCTAGCTTCTTCTCTAGAAATATGAAATTGTATTTGTAAGGCAGATGAATTTTGATGATGATTTTTGTGTGATATAATGGCTTCTTCTATAGCTGTTAAAATAAAATTTTTAGTTAAGTGATCAGCATGGTTATTTCCCTGAGCAAGGGGACCAGGTAATCTGGAATATCCCCGAATATGACCTATAAAGAAATGTGAAGTTCTGTTATGATTTAGATATTGAAGTTCTTGTAGCCTATGTATAATTTTAGATGAAAAAAAGAGCATTGTTGTTTCTATGGTTGGAAACAGTTTAACAATGTTTAGTGAATCTGTGTACAAGTTAAAGGGTTGAGCAACAGTTTTGAAAGCATAGATGACTGCTTCTAATTCAGTTCTTTGTGCAGAAGTTTCTTGTGTCCATAGAACTGTGGGTTGAGAATTAATTATTGTAACTGCTTTTCCATTTGATGACCCATCTGTAAATATTAACATAGCATTGTTAATTGGAGTTGAGGAGCACCATTTAGGATATATTATTTCTGTTTGAAGTAAAATATGTAGTAAAGGATTATTGGGCAAGTAGAAAGAATTTTTTCCTCTAAAATTTAGAAATGCAATAGCACATTGATCATCAATTTGTAATAATTGGTCAAATTGTTCTCTTGTGTAAGGAATAATTATTTCATGCATTTCACAAGCAAACAATTCTTTACTTCTAAATCTGGCCTTTAATACCAAAGAAGTTACCATAGTAGGATAAGACATTAATATTTTCTTTCCTGATACTGGTAACTGTATCCATTCAAGTGGACCATTTTGCCATAAACAACCTGTTGGAGTATGTTTCATTTTTAACACAATAAAAACCCAAGGCAAGTTATAATTAACATGTTGCAAGTAATGTTTTTGAATTGCAGTTTCAACAACTTGTAAGACTTGTTCTCCTTCTTTTGTTAATATTCTACTTGAGTTAGGATCTGAATCACCCTTTAGTATTTCAAACAAAGGCTTTAAATCATTAGTTGAGAGTTTTAAATGAGGTCTAATCCAATTTATATCTCCCAATAATTTTTGAAAATCATTTAACGTTAAGAGTTTGTCTTTTTGAATTTGTAACTTTTGAGAGCTGACACAATCTGTTTTTATAGTTCTTCCCAGATAATTATAAGGAGGTTCCTGTTGAATTTTTTCAGGAGCCACTATCAGACCCCACCTCTGTAAATCTTTAATTAAATCCTGTAATATTATTTGTAACAAATGGCTTTGAGAATGTGCAATCAATATATCATCCATATACTGAATCATATAGCAGTCTGGATACTTTTGTCTACAATTAATTAAAGCTTGATCTACAAACTTTTGACATAATGTAGGACCATTTTTCATTCCTTGAGGTAATACTTTCCATTGAAATCTTTGATAAGGCCTTTGTAAGTTAGGCGATGGTAAGCTAAAAGCAAAACACCAACCATCTAGTTTAGTTAAAGGAATAGTAAAGAAGCAATCTTGTAAATACATGACTATAATATGATAGCCTTTAGGGACAGCCACAGGAGAAGGGAGGCCAGGCTGAAGTGTCCCCATAGTTTCCATTGTATTATTAACTGCTCTTAGATCCTGCAGTAATCTCCATTTTTCTGATTTTTTCTTTATAACAAATATAGGTGTATTCCATGGACTATTAGATGGCTCTATATGTCCTAACTCTAATTGTTCCTGTACTAATTTTGTGGCTGGTTCAAGTTTTTCTTTTGATAAGGGCCACTGTTCCACCCATACTGGTTGGTTGTCCTTCCAGATAATTGGGTCAGCCTGCCTGATAACAGAGGTCCCTATGAAAAATGTGTACTTTCCTCCTGTTCATCAGTTAAAGTAATATTAAGTTGTTCCATTAAATCTCTTCCCCATAATGTAAAGGGGAGAGAAGGGATAACATATGGCTGAAAAGTCCCAGTTTTTTCTTTATCTCTCCAATGTAACATAACAGAGTTTTTGCCACATTGGAGGCTAATCCTAGCCCCTAGTAGAAGGGGATTTAGTAGTTGACCAGCTAGGAGGCCAATCATGACATGCAATACAAGTTATGTCTGCTCCTGTGTCTAACAGTCCTTTAAATCTTTTGCCATTTATTTCTATAGCTTTCATAGGTCTTTGTTCTGAAGTGTTTTGTACCCAGGCCACAGTATTAGTTGATCCAAAACCCTCTTTCCTTTCTGGGGCTAGTACTTGATTTGGAAGCTTAAGATAAGGTATTAACAATAACTGAGCAATTCTCTGTTGAGAAAAAATCTGTACTGTCTTATATGGGGGATAGACCATAATTTGTATTTCTCCTAAATAATCTGAATCTATTACACCAGGTATTACCTGGATTCCTGCTTTTGCTATAGAACTTCTTCCTATTATTAGGCCCATATGTCCCTCAGGCAAAGGGCCAAATATGCCTGTTGGGATTAAAGTAACCTCTGATTCTGGAGTAATAATTAAATGCTGAGAGGAAGGCAGATCTAATCCTGCACTTCCTGGGGTTCCTCTGGCCAGGTCATTAACTGTTGTCCTACAAATGGATTGGGGGATCCCCTACTGTTTAGAGGGGCCTGGGAAAGGTCCCTCATACCATTTTTTGAATAAGATTCATTGGCTTTAAATCCTGGATAATTTTGCCTTGACTGTTTTATAGGAGGCATGTTTGAACCTCCTTGTCCTAGTCCATTAATCAAATGGCCATCTTTATGAAATCTGGATCTACATTCATGAGCCCAATGAAATCCTTTTTGACATTTAGGACAAATTGTTTTAGGAGGAGCTCCAGTTCCCCCACCAGTATTGTGTCACAATTGGATTCTTAGGATTAGGACAATCTTTAGCAAAATGCCCTAGTTGTCCACAAGAAAAACAATTACCTTGAGGCCTGCCAGGATGACCATCAGGCCTAAGAGTATTAACATTTTGATTAATACCTTTAAGATACTGTGAATAAGTTTTTCCTTGTAAGACAGCAGTCATAGCCATTCCTTGAATATGAGCTGGGCTACTGTCCATACAGGTTTTAATATAGTCTGAAAGAGAGCCATTTCTTGTAATTGGTCTTAATAGAGCCTGACAAGTAGGATTAGCATTTTCAAAAGCCAGTTGCTTCAGTAATATTTTAGCCGCTTCTGAATTAGTAATAATTTTAGAAATATTTTCCTCTAATTTTGCTAAGAAATCTTCATAAGGTTCCATGCTACCTTGTTTAATATTACTAAGAAAGGTTGTAGGAGCATCAGCAGAAGGCAATCGCCTCCATGCCAACTGAGCAAATTTAGAAATTTCCTCTAAAACCTTTCTAGGAAGTTTAATTTGTTCTCCAGGAGTAAGCCAATCCCCTGTTCCTGTTAACTGTCCTAAGGTTATTCTATTTCTTCTTCTGTCCATCTGTGACTGTACAGAGGCTTTTGCTAATTCTTCATATTCTGTCTTCCAAAGTAAATATTGCCCTGGTGTTAAACACAACTTTGCAATTTGTTGCCAATCAAAAGGTGTCAGCCACTGTGAGCTCACATTCTCCACTAGCTGCAGAGTATAAGGGGAAGTAGGTCCTAAAACTTTTACAGCTGCTTTTAGTTCTTTTAATATTTTAAAAGAGAGAGGCTCCCAATGAGGCTCTCCTCCCTCATCTATACCCCATACTATGGGGCAACAAATGCTAACATCTCCCTGTTTTTGTGCCTCAAGAACAGCACCTAGAAATCCTACCTTTTGTACTTTCCTTTTTATTTTATCTGGGGGTTTAGGAAGGGCCAGCACAACAGGAGCCACCAAAGGTGGATCCTCATTATGATATCTGAAAGCGGCTTCTTCCAAGTCCTCCTCATCAGACAGGGAGAGCTGATCAGGTAGACCTTTCTCCCTTTTGCCGTCTTCATCATCGTCTGATTCACTTTCACTCTGAGTTTCCTCTGTATATTTTTTAACTGAGACTGTCAGCAAAGGCTCCTTTTCTGATATTTCATCTGGTGATCTTACCCTTTTACTTAGCTGCTCACTTTCATGTCTAGGGTCTAAACAGTCCCTAAAAAGATTCCACAATGCAAAAGCGTTGGCGGGGACTCTTTCATTTCCATATAATCTATGATGTGCATGCATAGCATCGCCTACCTTTTTCCAGTATTTAACATCTAAAGTACCCTGCTCAGGAAACCAAGAGGCACATTCTTGCACAAAATGAAAAAACCTTTTTAATTGAGTTGTTCCTACATGCGTTTCTCTTTTAGTTAATAAGTGCTTAGCAATATCAATAAATAGTGCTCTTTCTTGGCTTTTACTACGATCCATGGTAGCTGTTCTGTCTATCTCTGCCTATCCTTTCTTGGCCTTCTCTACCGAGGGGTCCGCAGCACCCCAGGCAGTGTCCCAGCTGTCTCGAAAAGGAAAGATATTAATATTAATAAATGGGGGGTTTACCAGAGTGCCCCACGTTGGGAACCACTTGCCAGGGTCCAGCCATAGCAGGAGTCCATGGGTTCCACACAGGTAAATGGGGCTCTGGAGACAGCATCGGCGATGGATGGAGAATGAAAGACACTGACTCTAGTTCTGGTGCAATCAATCCCACTTTATTCTGGGGAAGGCTGGGTTTATATACATTTTTCTTCAGGCTATAATGGCAATCTTGTGGTTAATATTAAAGAAGTTTCCAAAGCATAGGCAGAAAACAACTATCGCGTCCCACCGCGTCCCTTTCTGGCCGCAGAAAGACACGACATACGTCTGAAGCTTCAGAAGTTTATTGTGCACGGTCTTCCTTCCTTTCCTTCCTTTCTGTCCCTCTCTCTTTTACTCTCTCTCTCTCACTTTCCCCCTCCTGCGCTCTCCTCTCTCACTCTTACTTAGCCGTTCCTCTCCTTCTCTCACTCTGCTCTCGCCTGCTTCAGCCGCTTCTGCACTCTCCTGCTTTCATCCGCTTCTGGACCGCCTTCCACCTCTCTCTTGCACTCTCTTCTGCATAACCCCCTCCCCCAGGAAGACGCCAAGCTTATATACACTTCAACCAATCAGGGGAGAGTACACGAGGTAAACGCGCGGACAGCTGCAGGCATAGAACAGTTACGCGAGGGAGGCATGCTCTAATCAATTAGCCACTCATCAGAATTTGCTGGTTGTTTACTGTATAGCTAGCCGCTTTTGGCCCAGCGCCAGGCGCCATCTTGACTATGCCCGAGGCTCCGGAAACCCCGACAAACAACAACCTTACAGATTATCCTTACCTAATCACAATTGTTTTAAGAATATCTAACTATGTTGATTAGCTAATACAATGTTTATTTCCTTAATATCTAAACTCTATGTGACCTAAGACTATTCTTATTATTGTCGCAGTTAAAGTGATAGACAAATAATCTCAAGTGACCATTTCTACTAGGTCCATCTGGTTAATATCTAAATTGCTGAATTAAGGGTTACAGGAGGGCAGTGGTCCCAATGGTCATTGTGTGCCATCATTTATTATAGGGGTGACATATTCTTTGTAGGAAGGAAGGAATGTTGTGAAACCTTATTTTTTTACCTTACTACCACACATAAACAAAACCATCATTAAAATTTAACCAGCCTGTTGGAGACAAAGGCAGATCTATAACTATTTTCTCCAGAGGCTTTCAGGGCCTCATTGAACGGTTGCAAAATTATTTTTAATTTTGTTAGTGGTAAAGACCCATTGTTTTTCAGATTGTAAGTAATATTTTCTGAAATTTTGTAGTATTCCCCTCGTCCCCTTAAGCAATCCGTTCAGACTGAAATGAGTAATATATTATCAGAAAAACACAGCAGAAAAAACACCATGCTCTGGAGCAAAACATCTGGCAATTCCTTTTAGGATGAACCTTTGCAATCATCCTCCAGAGGATCTTTGTCAAGCACTGGATGGAATTCCGGAAGCCCCCGCACAGGGATGTCTTGAAAACCAAGGGAGATCAGTAGTGATGTTTCCTTTCTCCTTGCTGTACCTGAATTTTGAGTTCCAGCCAGAGCTCACAGGGCCAGGTTATGTGCACTTAGAGGAGGGATCTGGCAATGCCCTTAACCCAGAATAGGGCAGTCAGGAGAAGAGTCAGGATTGTGAGGGAAGCATCTCCCAGGCACATTCCTGGCCATAAACTCCACAGGACTTGGAATCTGGCCTTTGTTGGGCACACCATTCCTGCCCTCCCCAGGTGGTGGTCACAGGTATCCTCTTCTGCCCTGGACTCAGGCCAGCACCTACAGTAGACCATTGGTGCTCCCATCCCTGGTGCCAATTGCAGGTGTCCAGCCCTAGCAGGGATCGTAGTGGTCACAGGTGATGGAGTAGGTGTTGGTGAGGTGGAGAACAAAGCAACACAAACTCAAGGAATGGATGCTAAATTCTAAATTTTATTTTTCCCAGCCAGATTTTTATACATTAAAAGGTTGACAGTTACACATGCTTTTCCAGAACAGAAAAAGATCACAAGGAAAAATAACAAAAAGATCTTATATAATCATTACTAGACCAGGCAATGAAGTATTCTAACTATTTTTAGTAATTGCTTACTCTTGATAACCTATAACTAAACAATAAGACATATTAATATTGCTTAACTAATCATAAAGGTTAAAGTAAGTTCAGCAGGGTTGAGTAAATGTCAGTTGTGTGGCTACAGCTGTGCTTAATAAGTGCTAGACAGTTTAAGCTAACATTAATATGACATCATCTTCTACTGTGAACTTAACATTGAGGAACTTTTTCTCCAGGGAATAGGTAGCCAATAATATGTACAGCATTTAGTAAATCCTAATCTTTAAAAAATGAAATATCTTGCATTCTTGAATGTATACTTTCAAACCAGATTATAACATGTCCTGATTTTACATTTAATATCCCATGGGAGATAAAGGAGGGTCTAAATCCAGGGGCTTAAGAGGCATCCCTCTATAAGGATGTCATGGCTTTCCATTAATTAAATAAGCATTGCCATAAGGTGTTTTAGCTGTAGAAACTCTATTTTCTTTATTTCTTCTGTTCCTGTTAATCATTCCTGATGGGGCTGGAGTTATTTGCCTGATACTTTGGGTCATCTGAGAGTAGTCAACAGGGTATCGGCAGCTAGAATCTACTTTTGTATTTTCTCATGACATTCTTGGTTACTCAAAGTTTCATAGCAAATGACTAAATCTGAAATCACTGTTCCATTAGAAGTCTGGATTTTATGCTTTAACCCTGGTTCTGTTAAAACCCCTGTTTTCAGGGAAAACACATAAAATATTAATAGTAAACTTACACATATTAAGCAAGCAAGGAAGGAAAGTCCGCAACCAAATTCCCAATACGATAAGACTTTGCAAACTCCTTTATTACTCAGTGGAATCCTTGTCAAGCACTGAGGTGAATTGCAGGTGGCTTAACAACCAATGGCTTTGTGTAACTGGGCTCTCTGCTTCACATGCCAGACACCAGCTTCACATGCCTTTACCTCTCTGATTGGTATCAGTCTTTCACGTTCTGGAACCTTGTGGGGTGAAGAGCTGAGCTCTAGTCACAACACTGTTGTAAGGACCAGGTCATTACCTCCCAGTTCTTGGCAGGTGCTTTATGCATCATCTTCTCAAGGATACTTATGGATGAATTTTACAAGAAGAGAAAAATACAGAACAAGAGCATTAAGAAAACACATATCTCAGGAGGAGTCCAGAGAAGTCAAGCACAGGCTGCCAACTATTTTTCCATCTGGGGGCACCTAGGGCATGTTTTATTCTAGCAGGAAATTCTGTGTACATGTGCAGAAAATCTGTGCCTAGTCAAAATCGGCCAAGTGTCTGGGGTCTGAAGCTTTTATTGAGAGTCAGTCAGATAGAGAATTCATGCTACACAACATTCACAGCTGCTGAAACTTAGGCTCCAAATGACAATGCCAGATGCACATCAAGCATGTTTGATATATGTGCATAGCAGTCCTCACAAGTTGCCATTGGCCAGGTGTACAAGACAAGACCATCAACCATGACCATCAGACCACTCTTAGGGCACATTCCCAGGGTGGGTCAAAGGCCAGTTCTGGATCCAATTTCCCTTGAATACATGCAGGGAGCAAACAGCAAGACCTACACAGGGAACACTTTTGTCACACTCCATATGTGCTATTTAATACTCAACTGTGTACATTAGATGGGGCATTGAGTGTATAAACTCTGACACAGATAAAGACCACATTTAATTATGGCTTAATTGAGATTTGGTGTATGGTGGGTTTATGTTCACCTGTGCTCTGCTGCCTTCTCACTACCAGGTACTGGGGTGGTGAGTGTTTAGAGATCACAATTCCATTGATATGAGCAAACCCTACGTGCCTGAAAATTATTCTGTACCTCCTCCCACTCTGCTGGGGACATATGAATATGTCTTTTGCTCATTCATATACCACCCCCCCATGGCCTCTGTCTTTGCCAAGGTAGTTTCCCCAGGTGTGTGTCTATAAGTTCATCATAACATTTATGGGTGGTACAATGTTGTTGCTTATGCATAAAACTATTGAGACAGCACATGCATAGGAGTGGGGAACATCATGGGCCAGGCATTGTAGCACATCTGTGATCCAAGCCACTAAGAGTGTAAGCAGGAGCATCACAAATTTGAGACCAATCCAGGCAACTTATCAATACCCTGGCTCATTATAAAATATATTCTGAGGAGAAACTCAGTGGCAGAGTACTTGCCTGGCATGTTTGAAACCTGGGTTCAATTCCTCCCACTCCCACTTAAAAAATCTTGTGTAAGCACTGAACTTGAATTTCCTTCTGGTATTACCTACTTTGAAAGGAAAACTGAGAAGGAATACGTTGCAAAATATCAGGTTTAGAAAAGTCTGATCTTTAAAAATATTCTCAAAAAAATAAAAATTTGAAATCAAAATTTTAATTATCAAGAAAAGAATTTGAAATATATTCAAAAGTATAGCAGGTAATATGAACTTCCATATATTTATTACTCAGATTATACAGGTACACTCTATGACCAATCTGGTTTCAATTAGAATTTTATCCAGTATTCACTTGTATCCTAAAAGATAAGGACTGTTTAAAATGCACAAACACTACCAGTATTTCATCTAGAATATAAGGTTCCCTGAACATGGGACTCTTCTACCTCACCCTCCCTGGTGGCTGGGGTTAGAGAGAACCTTGGCCAAGAGGAAGAGCATCATCAGCAAGTTTTGGTTCAAGTTCAAGCCCTGCTAGGTCAGGTGCCTGGTGATGGGTCACAGGCACTCTCTTTGCATCCCTTGCTTCTGGCATCTGGCCTCTTGCCCAAAATAGTGGTGAAATCTGGCTGGCTTCCAGTCTCCACTGCCTCCTGAGGGAAATGGATCATTTTGAGGCCAGTTGTCCAAGCATCATGGGCCAGGGCAGTACTGCCAAGGCAAATAGTGGCTTTATCTTTAATATTTATTTAACATAATTCAAAATGGTACTTAAGAGAATTTGAAGAGATCTTCATGTTTGACCAAGCTGTGACTTCTAAGTCAGGACATGTGGCTGAGAATTGTTTAAAAAGTCAATACTGGGCAGGTGGCACATGCCTGTAAATTCTGAGCCCAGGGAGTCTGAGAAAGGAGGTTGCAAGTTTGAGGGTAACCTCTGTAATTTCAAGATCTTGTCTCATAATAAAATGAAAATAGATCTGTCACTCAGTGCTAAAGATCCCTGACTTCAATACTCAGTGAGTCAATTAATTAAATAAATAAAATGAAAAGAAATTCCAGGAAGTACCTTCTGGAGCTGAATTGCAGTCAGTGCTGCCAAAGAGAATGCTGAGCCCAAAGGTGGGTGCAGGACTCCAGTGGGCCTAGGTGGGTCTCAGGGGCATGTGACAGAAAAAGCAGGGACCCCAGGATTTGGACAGACCTGGTGGATGCAAGTCTGCTTGAGAAGACTCATCAGAGCCTGGCAATGCAAAGGGGTTCCCCAGCTGGAGGCCAGAGGCTGCTGCCTGGAGCTCTGTTTCAGGATCTGTGCTGAAGGCAATGACCCCTGAGGTGCACACTCAGTGGCATTGTTCACACCCTGGCTGTTGCCAAAGGGCCAGACACCCAAATGATTTCAGATTGTGGTCTCTTGCTAGTGATGCCCCTGGACACCAGGGGGAGAGGGGAGAATGTGATTAGGGTAGGTAGAATACCTGGGTGACCAAGGAGTCTTCCCTGGCTCAAGACCTGGATGCTGGTCAGGAAGCAGACCCTGGTAGACAGATGGACAGGCACAGAAGAGCAGATCTGTCTGTCAGGCCTAGAGGCAGAGCATTGGAGAGTGATGAGGTGTGGGTTGTCTCAGGACTCTGGAGACATAGAAAAAAAGGTGAAAGCAGGCTACCCTAAAACCAGTTCCAGGTGGAACCACAGAAATATTTGTATGAAGCAAACAGAACTGTGGGCATTTCTATTCTCCATGGCCAGCAGAGAGTAGGTGTGCATTCCAACTGATCTTTCAGCAAGTTCTATGTTCATCAGAAAGGCAACTCCCTACTGCTCCTGGTGCTGAACCCCAGGTAGGAATGGAACAGAAAGAGGGTGTGTGGTCCTTTTTGGCTGCTGGCATCTCACAGGAAGTGTGCTGTGGTTTGGGTGTGGTTTGAATGCCCAGCAGTGTCCAATGTGAGTGAAGGCTTGCTCTGCAGTGTAGCACAGGTTGGAGGTGCAGCAAAGTTGGAGCTTGGCTTAGTGGGCAGTCCAGGGATCAGTCTAGGGACTCCAGAAAGAGGGTGCTCTGGGACAATGGGTAGTGCTCAGGGAGGGTTGGTATAGAGGTCAGAACCTGCCTGCGTCACCTAGAGATGGGATGCTTGCTCCACACAACCTGGTGTTGTGGTGCCCATGGGCAGATTAGTAGACCTTCACCAACTTCTCTGAGGTAGGTCCCATGGCTTAGGCACATCAAACCTGAGGGAAATCAGCTCTTGTCTATAGAGTCAGCTGTGTTGGGAATTTCCTTGCAGAGATTCAAGACTGATCAACAGGCACCCGAACTTCTTTCTTAGTTCTGCAGGTCCATAATGCAAGATCATGGCACTGACCATCTTGGTGCCTGGATAGAGCTTCTTTCTGTGTTCTGGACATCCCCTTTGACTGTGTTTCACATGGCAGAGTCTGTGCTCCTGGGGTCTGTCTCATGAAAGCACCAATGCTTCCCAGAGGGGCACAGCCTGACCTAATCCCCCTCAATGTTCCTCGGAGTTTAACAATAAACATGGGGAAGGGGTCACCAAGCATCAAGGTCACACAGTTCCTCTCAAAACACACATCCTTCTTGGACATGTCAAATGCATTCATTCCCTTCCAGGAGCTTCCAGAGTCCACTCTGGGGACCGGCTCTGGGAGGGAAGAAACCAGGCCACAGTTGTGTCTCCCCTTCTATGAATACCTGCCTGTGCTGAATGGCCTCTTTCCAACAGCCCCTCAGGGGACCTAACATGAAGGGTCTCATGGAGGGCTCTGGGTGAGCTCTGTGAGGAGACATTGGGAGGAAACAGCACTTCCAGTGTTCTCAAGGACAACAGGAAATATTTTAAGCTGGCAGAGCTGGGCAAGGTTTTGGAGAGTGGACCTATGGGCCTGATGGGAGCCTCCAGCTGGGGCACCTGCTGCCAGGAGCCTATTTGGTGGTGCATGTTAGGACAGAGAGATATGTGATGGTGCAGAACCCAGAGAGCAAAGCATTTCTGATCAACAGCTTTGCTCCCCAGTTGTAGAGGGTGCCCACCAGTGGAAGACTCTGAGGAAGCCCACATCAGGGGACCCTAACTGCACATTCTGGGCCTTCCTCATTCTGGGGCCCAAGACCAGGCTGATGAGGCTGCCCCAGCTTGTAACTCCCTGAAGTGTAAGGTAAAGTGTGGGTGTGGCCACATGAGCCCCTGGAGTCCATATAGGGGTGGGTAGCTCCTCAGGGTTCTGTGAGAAGGCCTCAAAGTTGAGCTGATTCAGCTTCAGCCTGCAGCACACAAGTGAGCATGTGTTTAATTTTACACCTACTATGCTTCCTGCCTGGCTTCAGTGTGGGTCTGACTTACAGCTTCTCTCACACCAGGCCCTTGTAAAGGAAGATTTATTGTTTAACAAGAAGAGGACTGAGGTTGGCACGTTGTCCCACCTACGGAACCAGCAACTCAAAAGGATGAGTAGTAGGATTGAGTTTGAAGTCATTTTGAATTTCTTATAGAGAATGCATCTCAAAATAAAACAAAGAGTGCTAGGGAGTAACTCAGGAGAAGAGCACCATGGGACCTAGCCCCAGGATTCTCCCTGCCCTGAGAAGGAGGAGGAACTGAATGGGAAAAGGAATCAGGGCAGGGTCCAGGCTGAGGCTGCCATTGAAACCTGAGCACACCATGAACCTGGTGCTTGAAACCTTGGGTTTTGGAAACTCTGTCCCCCTTTTCATCACCAGGCTCCCTGAAGTTTTTGGTAGATTCCATACATTCTGAGGGAGGAGGAACAGAGAGTGAGGAGGACAGAGCACCTGGGCCACTCTGTACCAGGTATCCCCAGCTGTGCTGCTGTCCTACAGTCACACAGGGTTTCTTTCCCTCCACAGGAGCCAAGAATTTCAGCCTTGTTTAAAACCATAGACCCTGGGGCAGTCTGTGGAAGAGGCATTGTAGTAACAAGGACATGCTCTGCTCTATGGTAATGGGGAAACAGGGTGGGCCTGTGGTGGAGGGGAATGTTCTACCTGGTCACTGGTTACCCTGGGTGAGGAGCCCTAGGGACGAGGACAGATTGAGGTCCTGAGGTGGACATTCTTCCAGCCTGTCAATGAGGACCTCACAGGACCCTGCTGAACTACTACTGTGAGGGTCAAAAGACCTGGTACAGTATGTATATGTAGGGTTCCAGCAGGGCCAGGCACCAAGCAGTATGCACCTGCCAGGTAAGTGCT
This sequence comes from Sciurus carolinensis, assembly GCF_902686445.1. Taxonomy (NCBI): domain Eukaryota; kingdom Metazoa; phylum Chordata; class Mammalia; order Rodentia; family Sciuridae; genus Sciurus; species Sciurus carolinensis. The sequence goes on along the minus strand of NW_025920220.1, from coordinate 259,585 downwards.
GGAGAAGAGGAGGGAGAAGGTCATGGGTCCCATTTTGAGCACTCAGAAAAAGAGTCAAGAATTCAGGTCTGGGATCCCAATGGAGAAGGTGGGGCAAAGAGGCCCTTGGCTCCAGCAGGGACTGGATGAGAAACTGGATGATACTCTGTTACCCAGTCTCCACAGTCATACTGTGGCCTCAGCCCTGATGCCTGGGACAGCAGTAGCAAACCAGACATTTCTAAACTCAGGGACAAAAGGGTCAGAAACAGAACTGAACCCAGGGCCTTCACACCTCTTACTGCAGCCAGTGGAGGTAGAGGTCATTAGGTTCAAAGAAAGGTTACACAATGGGACACAATCAGATGTGAGGGCCCCACACCTTCTCCAAGGCCTTGGTAGCCAAAACAGCTGTGCCTGCCCCTCACCCTAAGCCATTATGACATCACAAACTGTATGGGAGTTAAGGGGAGGGGCTTGGCAGGTCACCACACACTGCTGGACATTGTTCCCAGACCACCATATGGAGAAGACACTTGGTAGCAGAGGATGCAGGAAGTTTCCATGAGGCCACAGATCAGCTCCAAGTTCACGCAAGAGGAGGGAATAAAAGAACAGTGAGTGTTACATTCACATGAGTACTAACTACATAAACTTTTCTGTGAAAGCAGGTCCCCTGGCAAGCAATGCACAGTCTCCTGTGCCCTGTGGGTGAGCAAACTTCACTTAGAAGTTCTCATTCTTCTTTGGAACCTATCCTTATTCTCCCATCCCCCAACATTGCTCAGAGTCCTTTAAGGCCTGTACATGAGTGCCCCTGTCCCACCAGTGCTCAGTTACCTGTCGGTATTATGGGTGGACACACTTCCATCACCAGTGATTCCTCTCCACTGAGCCCTAGGCAACTTGGCACTTTTAGTAAAACTCTGGGTGAGTCCCATTCTGGTTAATGTCAGTACACCATCTTGGGTCTTATCCACACATCAAGGTGTCAACACTACTATGAAAACTTAGAGAGATGTGCATACTTCCTCTTTCAAACAACCTCAATAGGTCTTTGATGCTTCCATGCAGACAGGTTCCTCACCAATGCCTGAAAACTCAAGAAAATTTTGAAACATGTCAATGTCCCATAGCACTGAGAACCTTAATATACCATTCATCATCCACCATTTCTGCACACTCAAGTGGCTGATATCATATGGGTGATGTATCATGCCCAGGATTTCTGACATCTTTTTGAACAGTGAATGGAAAGCATATATTTAAGTATTTTCAGGATCTTCTCTGATATCTCACTGGTTGCTCTCTTTTGACAAGAGAGTAGAACTCCTAGACCTTCTGAGTCAGGCACAATGCACAACCTCAAAAAACTATGTGAAATGTAGCCAAGGAAAATTTCCCATCTTTATGGAGGAATTCTTCAGACCTTGGAAATGGGACCATTTTGACCATACCTGATGTCACTAAAACTTTGACCCAAGGGATATTCTAAGAGATTACAAAACTCAGAGCCCTAGAGTGGAGAACCCCTCTCCCAAAGACATCTGTCTCTTCTGGATCCTATAGTCAATTACCCCTCATGTACATTTGTTCTGTCTTCTCTGGGATCTGCCTGCCCTAAACCTCTTGTCAACCACCATTGCTCAGGGTTCTCTTATTCCTGTGGGTGACTGCCACACATGCAGTAATTCTCTGATTCCTCTGGGTCCTCTTTGTGATAGCCCCTTTCAAAACATGGCTAGCCTTCTTTGTTTAAGATGCTAAGTTCATCTAACTTGTCTTTACTGTGTCTCCTGTGGGTTCTGTGGTTGAGCATACCTCACTTAACAGTGCTTTTCTCTCTTTCTTTTTTCTGAGTCCCCTAACCATTCCTTGCTCACTCTTCTCTTGGTCCTTTTGGTGAGCACCCCTCACCTGAGAGTGCTCATTCTTCTCTGGGTCTTGTCCTTAATCTCCCCTTCACACACCATTGCTTAGTGTCATCTGAGTCCTCTGGTGAGTGCCCCTTGCACACAGATGCTAATTTTCACAGGATATTTACTTGGGATGCCACTTACCCTCCATTACCCTGTCTCTTCTGTGTCCTCTGGGTGAGTGCCCCTAATACAGCAGTCCTCAGTATACACTTGGTCTTCTGGGTGAGAACAACTCACCCAGTAGTGTTCATTCTCCTTTGTGCCATGTGCTAAGTTCCCATAGCCAGTCTTATCTCAGCCCCCTGGGGCTCCTCTGTGTTATCATAAGTAGCTTGATATTACTTAGCTTTTTCTGTGTTCTTTCCTAACCTCACCTACTCCACCATTGCTCATGATTTTCTGAGTCCTATGGGTGAGACCCCTCTTTCATCAGTGCTCAGTGTTCTATGGGTCCTCTCCTTAATCTTCCTTCTGCACCATTGTTCAGAGTCCTCTGAGTCCTGTGGTTGAGCATCCCTCCCCCATTTGTGCTCAGTCCCCTGGGGGTATTGTGGTTGGGCACACTCCTGCAACCAGTGTTCATTCTTCACTGAGCCATAAGAAACTTGGTTTTCTTAGTGAAGTGTCTGTGTGAGTCCAATTCTGGCTAATGTGAATACACCATCTCTGTTTTTTTCTGCATGTCCATATCAACACTACAATTGAAAATTGGAGAGATGTGAATACTTCCACTTTGTAACATTGGTAATAGGCCTTTTTGTGCTGCCATGCAGAGATGCTATTCAACAAAACCTTAAAACCCAAGACAATATTAATGGATGTGAATTCCCACACAACCAAGGACCTCATCCCACCATGCATCATCCACCATTTCCACACCATTGCTCAAGTGACTGAATTTTTATGGGTGATGTAGCATGCCCATGATTTCTGACATCTTTCTGAACAGTGGATGGAAAGAACTTCAGGATAGAATGCATTTCAGTATCCTCTTTGTTATGTCACTGGCTGCACTCTTGACAATAGAAGAAACCACCTATGACCTCTTCAAGCACAATGCAGAGTTTCAAAAAACAGTGCGTAATGTGACAATGAAAAATTTCCCATCCTCATTGAGAACATCTCTAGACCTTTGAAATAGGATCATTCTCACCATACCTGAGATCACTAAAACTTTTACCCAAGGAATACTCTCCAAAAGACTCCAAAAACTCAGAGCACTATAGGGGAGAACCCCTGTTCCAAAAGGCCTCCATCTCCTCTGGATCCTGTATTCAAGCACATTTCATCAATTTTTGCTCTGTCTTCTCAGGGTTCTTCCATAAAACTCCTCTCAACCCCCATTGCTCAGAATCTTCTGAGTCCTCTGCATGAGCACCCTTCTCCCACGAGTGCACAGTCTTTTCTGGGTTCAGCCCTAAATCTCCACTCATCCACCATTGATTGCTCAGGGTCATCTAAGTCCTATCAAGAGTAGAACTTACACACAGCTTCTCAGTTTTCCCTGAAAATTGTTTTGGTGTTCCACTTAATCTCCAATACTCTGTCTCTGCTGTGTCCTCTGGGTAAGTGACCCTCATCCAGCAGTGCCCAGTATGCTCTAGGATCTCTGGGTGAGCACTTTCTCAGTCTCCCCTGTGCAATGTGCTACTTTCCCATAGCCAATCTTATCTCACAGTCCTCTAATTCATGTCTGTGATAATAGGCAGCCTAGTATTGTTCAACCTTTTCTTGGTTCTCTCTTTACCTCATGTACCCCACCATTACACATGATCTCTGAGTCCTGTGAGTGAGCACTTCTCTCCCAACAGTATTCAGTCTTGTCTGGGTATTATCCTTAATCTCCCCTCCTGCACCATTGTTTGGTGTCCTCTGAGTAGTGTGGGTGAGTGACCCTCTCAAAACAGTGCTCAGTCTCCTGTGGGTATTGTGGGAGGACACAGTTGTGCCTCCAGTGCTCACTCCACTGAGCCCTAGGCAACATAATTCTCTTAGTGAAATCTCTGAGTCCCATTTCAGCTCCTATCAGTATACCATATCAGGCCTTATATGCATGTCAAGGCCAACATGACTATTTTAACTTGGAGAGATGTGAATACCTCCTCTTTCCAACAAACTCAATAGGTCTTTGGTGCTGCCATGCAGACAGGCTCCTCACTAATGCCTGAAAATCCAAGACAGTTTTAATGGATGATAATTCCTCCAGCACTGAGGACCTTGTTCCTCTACACATCATCCACCATTTTCACATTATTGCTCATGTGACTGAGATCTTATGGGTGATGTAGCATGCCCAGGATTTCTAACATCTTTCTGAACAGTGGATGGAAAGCCCATATTTAAGTATTTTCAGGATCTTCTCTGACATGTCACTGGCTGCTCTCTTTTGACAAGAGAAAAAACCTTCTAGGACCTCTGAGTCAGGCACAAATGCACATCTTTAAGGTGCAAAATGTGGCCAAGGACAATTTCCCATCATCATGGAGGACTTCCCCAGATGTTTGAAAAACACCACTGTGCCACCACCTCTGAAGTAGCTGAGACCTTGGACCAAGGGACTCTCTTGATAAGGGTCAAAGGCTGTAAATCATCTTGATGAGCACACCTCTTCCAAGAGAAATTCTGTCTCTTCTGGCTCCTGTGGTCAAGTACCCCTCATCTTATTTTGCTGGGCCTTCTCTGGATCCTGCCATAAGTCTCCCCTATCCCAACATTGCTCAGGGTCTTCTGTGTCATATTTGAGAGTGACCCTCTCCCACCAATGCTCAGTCTTCTCTGAGTCCTGCCCTAAATCTACCCTCACCCATCATTGCTGAGGGTGCTCTGTGTTCTGGGGGTGAGCCCCTTTCACCTACTAATGCTTTGATTCCACTGAGTCCTCTTTCTGATAGCCCCTCTCCAATCATGGCTCAGCCTTCTTGGTTTAAACTGCTAAGTTTGCCTAACCTGTCTTTACTCAGTCTCCACTGGGTCTTGTCTGTGAGCACTCCTTAGCTTACATTGCTCAGTGTTCTGTTTATTTTTTCTGACTTCTCTAACGATTTCTTGATCTTTCCTCTGTAGGTCCTTTGGGTGAGCGCTCCTCATCTAATAATGCTCAGTCTTCTCTCTGTATTGTTCTATCTTCCCCAAGGCAATTCTTGCTCAGACTCCTCTGGTTCCTGTGAGTGAGTGCCCTTCATCTGACACTGCTCAGTGTTTTCTGTGTTTTGTCCATAATCTCTTGTATTGCCCTCTCTGGAAAAGGCATGAGAAGGGTCACTATCCTCCTGCCAGGTCCTCTTTTTATCCTTCCATGACTGTGATTCATGCTGATGAGAGTCACTGTCCACCACATGGCCTGCCTCCTCATTCACCTGGACTCTTTCTCAGGTTACTCAATTGCTCTCTGCAGAAAGTTCTGGAGATTGACTGTGGGTTCTCCTTTCCCATGTTTACCTCCAGTGTTTTGGTTCATTACCCCTCTCGTTCTGCTCTGTACCCACTGGGAAGAGCAACTGTGAGGAGAGATACAGAAGCCCAGGTTGAGCAGGTATTTCAGGAAAGTGTATATTTGGGCTCAGCAGAGGCCCTGCTTGGGTCCTAGGCCTCTCCCTGTTTTGCTCTATGCTCCATAGCCCTCCTAGGACTTCAGAGGTCCCCAAGAACCCTCACCTGCACCCTACCTGGGATACCAGTGGGTGTCAATTAACAGGCTCTCTGAAGAGCAGCTTGAACTCATTATTAATTTCCCTGATGCTGAGGGTGTGTGACCCATGCTTCACTAATAATCTTAAGGCACATTCTTTCCTTAGTGTATCAGCAGATCAAGTACTACTCACTACCTCCTTCCCTGTTGATTGGACTCCTGAGTCTGCAGTCAGCTAATGGTGGCCATGGAACCACCAGGGAAAAGATCAGACTCCTAGTAAATGTTCACTGCTGTCTAATCAGAGAGACTTCCCCCAGCAATCACTAACTGAGATTTGAGTAAGGTTCTGCCAAGAATTTTGGTGGATAATATCATTTAAAAAAAAACAGAAAATCAGTCCTTTGTGCAGGACAAGTTGTTGTTCCTGGTTGAATGGATGCTTGTTTTGAGTACTGGAAGTGAGTTTCACACATTTCTGCAGTTCTTCACATTGGGATGACTACACAGATACACATTCCTGCATTATTAGCTTTTGCCTGATCAATGCATTAAATGGAGCCAATGCACAAAACAATACCACAGCCCATAGCAGGCAATGGCTGTCCATTTCTATGTTGTAGATACCTCATGCAACCCAGGCTGGGCAAGACCAGGAAGGGACATAGAGTAGAGTAGTGCCTTGTTTACCTGTGAACATGACTCAGTTAAGTCCTGAGCAGGGGTGATAGAAAGACTGGTGTGCCTGTGAATATGACTCATGTGAGTCCTGAGCAGGTAAGAGAGCCAACAGGGTGCAGTGATCATCAGGTTGCAGGTAGGAGAACAACAACTCATTCTGTTCCTGATTCTGGAGCTCAGGGTGGGCTGAGAGGTTGAAGAGCCCAGCCCTGCCCATGGCCAGGCCTGGTTTCTGCACACAGGTTCCCAGGTACATATGGTGACTAGAGAGGTGCAGCAGAAATGGGAGAGTTTGGGGAAGGGATGGCTTTGTCCATAGCCCAGCTGTGGCATCTCCTCCAGTCACTGCCTTTCTTTCTCCACTCCAAAGTCCAGGGCTGCTGTCCTCCCCAGGCTCCTCACTTTGCTCTTTTCCTGTGGCCTCCCTAGTGCATACTGTGTGAGGAACTCAATCACCTGTGCAGCGCTGGGCTTGGGTTCTTCTTGCTTCCTCTGGACCTGAAGTCAGAGCTTTTGGAAATCACACTTATCTCCATGCAAAGCAATCCACAGGGACTTTGGGGGAGAGAAAAATCACTGAATCCTGAGTGGGTGGGCAAAGGCATCCACTTGGTGAGACCTGAGGATCCAGCCCTCAAAAACAGAAATAAAAGCAGGACTGGGAGGTCAGATGAAACCCTCTTTGTGTGAAAAGTGTTTTCTTAAAAGAAAATTAACAATTGCCCTTGGAAAGGATTTGAAATGGACATTTCCAAACACACAAGTCCAACGAGTCAGTAGGATGAACTGAGAAAGCTCATTTGAAATGGGACAAGCATATGCCCAAGCCCCAAGTTTGTCTCCATGGATTCACTGATGGAGATAAAGCAATCAGAGGAAGCTCTTCTACTGAACCATGTCTAGAAATTGTGAAGCACTTCAAAGGGGAGGAAGAGGTATTCATGCAGTAAGGCAGGAGGTGCCCATGAAACATGCAGAGAATCATGAAAATAATTTTTTAGACCAGGGAGGAAGTGTTCCAGTTGTGGAGAGTGAAGGTGAAGCAGTGGAGGAGATGGACACCCTACAAAATGGCACAGAGCAGCTGCAGAGAACACCTCAGAAACTGGAGCAGGCACTGGGAGATGGACTCAAACATGGTGGTCCTGACTCTGCACATGTGGTTGTGCAGTTTAAACATGGGGTTGTGTGCACTTGTGCACAGGTAGGTGATCATGGAAGACTCTGGCATTTCTCAACTGGGTCTCTATGGAACGTCTGTTTGTGTGCTGGATGGTAGACAGTGATCCTCCCACATGGGGCTCTGCTCTGGCCACTTGACTCTTCCTAGATAGCACTGCACTGCTGCCTGACATACCCTGAAGCCCTCTCCCAGCAGGCCTGTATCTTCCTCTGAAGGGCCCCATCCCTCAGTCCTGCCCAAGTCAAGTCTGCAGGCCAATCCCAAGAGGCCACAACCAGAGAGCTGGCACCATGACCCTCAAGCCAAGTTTGGGCACTCTCTTAGCTGCAGGACTGGGCCTCCTCCACAAGTCCAGCCAAAACAGTGGGATTGAGCCTCCTTTGGAGTTTTCTGGAGGCTCTGGGGGGAGTCGAACTGTGGAGGTTGCATGGAGAGGCAGAGAAGGTGTGCAAACGGATGGAGTGAAACCTTTGAAAACTCTCCTCATAGTGAGCTGTTCACCTCAGGTATTTTGTCACAGCAATGGAAAGCTGACTTTCAAACCTTTAATCTGCAATTAGGCTGAGCAAAACTACTCCATTAAAGGCCACCAGTACCAGGAGAATCCAGTGGCAGAACAGAGAAAACTTGGAGACTTCCTGCTGTAGGTTTTGATGCAGGAGCCTCAAAAGACTGTGTGTGTTGTCTAGGGTGCTGGACACAGGACAGGGAGCAAGACTCCCAGGAGGTCTTTCAGCAGGTGGCTGTGAGGTCATCTGGTCCTAGTTTAATTATTATTCAAGGTTAAAACTTTCTTCTTTACCTTCTTTTGTGGAAGGTGTATCTGGGCTTGCAGGAAATTTTACCTTATCTTTATTGCATAGTTCCATGAGGATACCTTCATAGATAAATTAGAAACCAGAGTGGACACAAAATCTGTGTCCTGAACTCTCCTGTGTTGCTGTTAGACATTCCCCTTGTTCATTTTTACAAGAGCCTCCTGGGTGTGCCCCTTGTTGAACTGATTATTCCAGTTTTCTTGAAATAGACAGCATTCACAAGATCCAGATTACTGATTGCATCACTGAACTCTGAACTTCAAGCAAAAGAAAGAATTACAGAAATAGTGAGTGAGCTAACAGAGCCTGCTGAGGAGTGCCTCAGGGGTGATGTGCACATACTTGAAGGGACAGGAAATGACAATTTCTGTCCCCTGTTGAAGGGGGAGTATTTTTGTTTCACATAAAGAAATTTTCTAGCACCACATAAATAGCACAAGACAAAACGAAGCACAAAATAAAAAAAAAAATCTTTAAAAGTTCTGACAAAGAAAATATCAGATTTGAATAAAACCCATAAAGTGAATGAGTAGCTATTAATAGGTGCAGGATGAATTCATAGCACAGGAGATATAAAAAAAGATTGGGGATAATAAGTTAAAGAAAGAAACAAGAAACTTTTAAAAAATAGGGCTTGCAAGCTTGTAAATTTAAATTGATATATGTGAGGAAGACAAATATGTTTATCCTGATTTGAATACTACAGAATTTGTATATGTATTAAAATACTGTGTGTCAACCCATAAAATATATCATTTTTGTTTTTGTCATCTGTTTCTCATTCTGGGCTGAATGAAGACCAAAGCTGCAAGAGCTACAAAAATTGCAGATGTGGAATTTGAAAAAAGAGGCCCTGGTCTGCTCCAGGTCTGCCACTGTGGCTCCCTGCAGTGCTGACAACATTGCAAATGGGCCCCATCCAAAATAGTGGTATACATTGCCACAGAGTCCCTGAAATATGTCCAGTGAAGCTGGGAACTGAATGCTTCATTGTAATTAGTTACAGTGGAATTTAAATATCTACAGATGTTTAGCAGGTACCACAGCTGGATGGTTCAGTTTTGGATGGTGAGTAACTACGAAAAAGCTCAGAGATACAGCATTTGCCTAATATTAATGAGACACTGTGTTCAATTCCCAGTACCTCAAAGAATTTAATAATTTTGCTAATATATTCTGTGAATAATATTGATATTGGTGAAAACTTGCATTCTTCCACATTATGTTGAAGATACAGTGGGATAGCATCCAAATCTTTCTTTGAAAATGTATAGTTATACACTTCGGTTTGGGGAAACTATTCTTGTAATACATGATTTTATATTTATCATTTAGTACAGCATGAAATCCATAATGCAACACAGGGCTATAAACACAAGTTCCTTGATTTATTAACTGAGAATCCTTAAGAAGGGACTTGCATTTCTATGCCTCTTGCTGTTCTTTGCAAATCAGACTCCAGTAGGTGCACATCAGAGCATTACTTTGATGTCCAGATCAATTAATTTTATTACTACTACTTTACCTGACATTAGTGAGCTCTCAGGACAAGGGGTGTCTCATAAATAATATCATTTTATTGAATATTCTCATAATTCATACTTTGCCAATTTTACTGCTTGATTGTGAAAAAAAATTTAATCTTTCCATCTAAGAAAATAGTCTGCAAACAAAGTGGTCACTTACATATAGATAACTGACCAAAATTGGGGTGAATTTTACAACTATCAAACATATTGAAAATAACTATGCTATTTAAGTTATTCTCATACAAAGAATTACTAATCAAACTAATGCTATATCTAATTATACAATGTGGTTGGTATTGGATTCTTGTCACATTGAATCAATGAGAAATAATTAAGAAATTTTAAAAAAATTTTTTTATTGTAAACAAATAGGGTACAACTTGTTTCTCTGTACATGAAGTAGAGGTATACAATCTGTGTTATCATATATTCACATAGGGAATAAATATTTCTAATCACTGTATTTTATATAGCAATATTAAAATAAAGATTTTAATTCATCAATATTAAAATAAAGATTTTTAATATTGATGAATTTCTTAAAATAATCAATAAAAAAGAAAAGAATTAATCAACCAATATTATACATTGTATGAATTATATTTTTTAATATATAGAGGAGGGAATGGTGGTCAGATATCATAAACCAGTAAGGAAGATCAATGGAGTAGAAGAAAAATATGGAGAGGGACAGAGGGAATAGGGATAGGAAAAGCGAGGAATTACTATAAGATCTGTCACAATTATGGTACATTCTTGAATAATTATATCACAGTAAATTTCACTTTTCTGTATATCTATTAAGTTCCCAAATAAATAAATAAATGAATGAGTGGAAAATTAGTAAACTACAGGAAGAGGTATGGGGGAGGGAATGAAGGGGACAGCAAAGGCTGAAATGGAATAATTAAATTCCATATACATATGATTTTATCAAAATGAACCCAACTATTATATATAACTAAAATGAAGGAATAAAAGATATATGATAATAGATTTGTAGATAGATAGACAGATAGATAGATAAATAAAATGTGACCAGGCCAACAGTACCTACCTCAGTTTTGTCTTGAGAAGTAACCATATGGTGACTAGAGAAGCACTGGTACATTGGTCTACTTTTTGTCATCGTGACTAAAATACCTGACAATAACAACTTAGGGGAGGGAAAGTTTACTTTGACTTGCAATTTCAAAGCTACTTTTCCATGGTGAGCTCACTCTATTGTTCTGGACCTGAGATGAGGTCGAACACCTTGGTAGAAAATCAGAGCGGGGAAAGGAGGTGTGACACATGTGGCTGTCCTACACATAGTACACATGCATCTGGGCCTACATCAGGTCCTCTGTAGACCACACATAATAACCAGGAGGCACGTCATAGGTGGTAGAGAACTGGGAAATGTGAATGAATGTAACCAGGGTTCAGGTTGGTGGGCCTGGGCAGAAGACTTTTGAGTCCTTCTCCAAAAAATGACCTAGGAAGGATGATTAGACATGATTTAGACTGAGTGACATGGATACTCCTGTTGATGTTGCTCTCAATCTTGTGCAAGAACTGGAAATGATGAATTCCCCCAATAAACTTCATGAAAATAAAAATTAAAGATTTACAACATTAACCTGGTATGGTGGTGCATGCCTATAATACCAGTGACTTGAGAGGACGAGGATCTCAAGTTTGAGGTCAGTCTGCACAATTTAATTAGACCACCTCAAAAAAGGGGATGCTTAGGGATATAACTAAGTGGTTATATGCCCTTGGGTGCAATCCCCATTACTGAAAATAAATGCTAAAAAGATTTTAAAGAATATACATCATAAGTATTTTTATGCAAATTTTCACCCAATATTTCTCTCAACTGACTGGTGGAAGAGGTGGGACAGGGTAGTCCCAACTCAGGTTATCACCGTTTCTCATGATACCATGTAGGACAGGTGGAGGATTTGGACACTGAAAAGAGGAGTTGGGAGCAGAAAGAAAATGCCCCCATTGCTGTGCAGCAGCTTCAGCAAATGTGACATTTCTATTCTAAGCCTAATGAGCATGTTTCCCTGCAGCCTCTCTAATGTCTGAGGTCTCAGTGACTGGGTGGAAGACTCTTTGAGCTGTGTATAGAGAGGGGTGGAGGAGGAGGGATGTACCTGCAGAAGAAACCAGGGTACCGCTGCAGTTTTGACCTAATCACTCCTAGGCAGCTCTTCACTCAGTTGAGGACAAGAAAAACCCACAGAAAAAAGTGAAGATAAGATTAAGATATAGACAATACTGGAGAAAAGGCTGGAGGACAACAGGTGACCCATAAAATGCTCTGGCTTTTCCTGTCTTACCTGGGGCTCCTCCTCCCACACCTAACATGCCATTCTGCCTGCAGTAGTAACCATCCAAACTCCACAGAAAACTGATGGGGATGGCAGGGCCTGGAAGCCAAGAGTGGAGGAAAACATTCAACAAAGAGTGCATAGATTGAGTGAGTGTGGATTCCAGCACTAGCTGCCAGAGAGCTGTGAGAACCAGAGCTGTCACCTGCCCCCCGAAGTGCTTAGAAAGTCAGGAATGATTAACCATATTTAGGAATCACAGAGACAGGTGCTAGGTGGAAGAAAAATCAGAAAATGCAGAACCACTGCCATCTGCTGGATAGAAAGAAAGTGAGTCTCTCCCTGTGACTCACTTTTCTCTCCTCCTTGCTTTTCCACTCTCCTTAGCACATGCCCTTTTTCCTTCCTTTCTCTTTTCCTCATATTTTCTTTCTTACCCTGCAGGGAGACACTCTGCTTAATAAACTCCCTTATGTGATTTCCCATGTCCGGTGTGGTTTTCATGGGTTTTCTTACACCTACTGTGTGAAATAGGCCTATCTCTTCTCAGATCTATCAGGTCTATCTCTTCTCAGTTCTCTGCATGGCTTCTCTTCCAATGTTTTAAATACTGTATTCAGACCAAAAAAAAGATGTCAATTACATGTGCTAGTTGGGGTGCACAGTTAGGGGTCCAGGTCCTTGTGATAATGAAGCCAGAATTAAGGACAGGTAGTTAGTGTAGAAATAGGAAATCAGGTCAATTCGAGGAAATGAAGCCATGAAACCATCTGCCTTTGGAAGTTGGAGACTGCCCCAGGAAGAATGGAATGTCAAGGATCTCCGGAGTCCATTGATTACCAAATTTACCTACCTTTATCAAGGACTGCAAGCATGGAGCTGCTAATTAATGCCCCCTGGGCCCTTACCTGCCTGAATCACCTTGGCCTCCCCCTGCCCATGGTTTCTCAGTAATGCAAAACCAGGCCTAGTCACGTAGGCAGGAAGGAGAGAGATAAGGGGGGAGAGAACTGGAGAACAAAAGAGACTTTAACCTATAAAAGATGTAGGGGGTACTCACTTCTTGGGACTTTAGAACATCAGCCATGGCCCCCCTTCTTCCTGCCGGGAGAAGTCTGTATTATTACCTTTAAATAAACCTGCTTAATATGCTTGCCTTGGCGTGCTTCTCTAGTGTTCAATCTTCAACATTAGAAGGAGCAGAACTCGTCACCGGTAAATGGCGGTATCAGATTTGGAGGTCCCACCGAGATTTATGCCAAGGTAAGTAAGCTTCTCTCTCCACGCACCCCACATGTGTTTGAGGTGCATCTTTCTTTCTGTCTCTTTATTTTTGGAGGGCAAAATGGGCACCCGTCGGCTACTTAAATGCAGTTAGTGCAGCCGCCATTCTTAAGACTCGGGTGAGAGGTGTCCCGGCCCAGGCAAGTTTCCAAATCACCTGCTCTGTAGGCATGTTGGACTGTGCTGAAGCCATTTCCTACTTTTCTGTCCAGGCCCGGAGCGCAATTGCTGCAAGTACACAGTGTTCCTAGTCCTGATCTGCCCAGGATGAGTGGAAGTAGAAGAAGGGTTGGAGCAACTTTGGGATTCTCGGCCCGGGCTACTCTCGGCTGGACCCCAAAGGTTCCATATCCAGACTCCCCCTCCCAACAGCCCTGAGGGGTATCCAGAGTGATCAGTAGACAATGGCACTGAGGGAAAGCGCCAATTACCTTTGCCTCCGTATGGGCCATACAGTGTACAACACTCCCGCACATCCACTCCCTCCTGGATGCTCCCCTTCCCTTGCTGGTCAGACATTAGGAATTCAAGCTGTAGGATTAAGGCCTGGGATGATTAGTATGAAAATGCCCAGGTTCCCTTTGTTCGCATAGTTAGCCTTCACTAGTCTAGACATCTAGAGTCTCCCATTACTGTTCCCATGCTTAAATGTGCTCACTGTGTTCTCTTTAAGCTGCAAGAGGGAGGCAATTTAAAAACCCCTCCCATGAGACCCTCCAAGCAAAGGGCATTATACGCCTAACAACCAATAGATGTCCCCCCACCCTCCGGAGATTCCCTTAGTCTACAGGGCAAAAAGATAGGCAAACGGCACACTTTTTACTTTTATCATCATTTTTATAATTAGGAGTTTATAGTGGCAGGAGGAAAGCAGTAATGCCCTCAAGTCTGAATCCTCCCAGGGTCTCTAGCACAGGGCAAACTAGGACCCTAGCACTTTGCCGAAGAAGGCCAGAAATAACTTTGGCAAAGCCCAGGTAGTGAGAGACGGGTTTTTCTGGATCATAGGGAGGCTCAAAGTTAGGGAGACGTCCCTAATACTTCTAACTCGGAAGGAGCTTCTCTCTCAACAGTATTGCCAGGTTCACCACTAGCCTGCATACTGCTAAATTACAAATGAAAAGTGCCTTTCATATGTTACCATGTTTGACATCAACAATCTCTACCATGAGAGGAGAAAGTCTTGAGGAATCGCACACTAAGGGAGGAAAATTGAGGGAACCCTCCCAACTTAAGATAGACAAAAATTTAAGGATGCTTTTGGAAGATCCTAATAAATATTGAGATGTTTCAAAACTTATGCCAGGTATTTACCCTCACCTGGAAAATTATGCTATTAACCATCTAGAGCACAGGCAGTTCCCAGAAACCATCCTAACTGGGATTCGAATAATGAGTAGGATGCCTAAAAAATTATTATGCAGCCTTCAGGAAAGTCCTGTGATTTTCATGGAGAGACTTAGGAAAGCAATAAGAAAACACACCACTCTGAATCCTGAATCCATAAAGGGCCACCTACTTTTAAAGTATAAATTTATCATTTAGACAGCACCAAATATTTAGAGGAAATTACAAAAATTAGCACGTGGCTCTGATCAATCCTCAGATGATCTTCTCCAGCTTGCATCTTCCATTTTTAATAGACATCAAAAAGAAAGAAAAGGGAACATATAGGCCAAAAAAAAGGACTTATTAAAGATCATTCAAACTGATAGAAACTTTTAATGCCTTGCAATAGTCCATGCAATTTGCCCATTTTAGGAGTTAAAAAGCAGACTGCCTAGTCCAAGACCTTAGAATAATGAAGCAGTAATTTCCCCCATCCTGTAGTTCTTAATCCATACACTTTTATCTTGGATTCCAACTGTTGCTTGGTTTACTAAGTTAGATTTAAAAGATGACTTTTCCTGTCTATGCTAGACTCTGAATTGCAATTTCTGTTTGCCTTTGAGGAACCAGATACTGTATCTCAACTAACCTAGACAGTGTTGCCTCAGGGTTTAGATGGCCCTCACCTGTTCCGGACAAACCTTAGCTAAGGACTTAACAAAATTCAGAGATAAAACATCTGTGATTGTTCAGTGAGTAAATGACATCCTTTATGTGCCCCCACCCAGGAGGAATATCAAAAGGCCATTGCAGAACTCCTAAACTTCTTAGCTATTAGGAATTAAAAGATCTCAAAAAACAAAGCTTAATTATGTCATCAACAGGTTCAATACTACAGAAAATAGCCACTATAGGACAATATTCTGCCCCAGGAATATCAAGAAGGGGACTTACTTCATGCTCCTGTCCTCAGCTTACCTATGAAGCAAGATTTAACCTGTTTGTCACAAAGAGAAAATAAATCCTGGATAAGCAGCCATAGGCAGCTCAATAATTAATGGCATATCTCAGTGAGAAACTTAACAAAGTAGCTTCATTCTCAAAAGTAATGGAAAATAAGGTCTCATAATTTTCTTTAACATCCAACCTGTCCTGATGAGATGGCTAAAATGCCTTAGGCACAAGGTTTCTATTAAAACCTGTTAGATCCTTCCAGATCTCAGTCAAGGCTTACATTGAAATGTAAATAAAGGAAGCCTAAAAGCTCAGTAGGAGACCGGTCTCAAACCCAAGGAAAAAAAAGGTAAAAAAGAGCCTTACCTAAACTCCAGCAAAAGTGAATTTTATGGTGCCTTACTAAAGTAATTAATGGCCATATCATTTTTCCAGAACTCTTGCTTTTTTAATTATGTTTTTTTTGAGCTCATGATTTTTTGATCAGTTCTATTTTTTATTCAACTGGAGTTTTTGAACATCTGTTACATTGCAATGGAGATTCACCTATAAAGTTACAAGGCCTTTGATTTTGTGTTATTTGTATGTCATGCTGTTTGATGTCATGTTTTGTCTGTATCAAAACTGAGCGCTCCTAAAATTAAAATTTAAAAATGGATCCAGATACTTTTAATTCACGTGATTTAAAGGTTCAATTAAAATTGGGTAAACTAATGAAAGTAAAATGTCTTTGAAAATAACTCACAAGTCTCTAGGTAGTCAAGCTAATAAAATATTGATGTTAATAAAATGTCTAATATCAATTGTTTCTAGGACTTTTCTTCAACAGAAAAGAGACAACAAATACTCTTCAGGATACTTGTCTGATATCTTGGTTTTTGCATAATAAGTGAATTAGAGTTAACATGTATGGGATTACTCAAATGTGTTTGTAGAGATATCTGATTAATTTACAAAGTTAAAATGCTAATTGTTAAATAACATCGAGTACTTTTAACTCCTTAAATTACATGGGGTAATATACTTAAACATTATTGGTGTTTTCATAGGTTAGGTTGGTAAATAAAAGGGTTTAAACTTGCTTTGTGTCATCACTAAACTAAAAACAAGGTTACTAAAAGTTATGTCCTAACAAGTGCAATTCTGTATACAAAGGGTCCCAAAAGTTTCAACTGTGTTTCAATTAGAGTACTATAAACAACAAAATATTTAATCTTATTAAAATAGAGTAATTTATCTAAGTTCAGAAATTTCATAAGAGTTGTTTCAGAATGTGAACAAAAAGGGGTCAACAAATAGGAAAGAGAAAATAAAATGTTCTGGGTATGGAAATATATTTAGTAAAAGGGAAAAGGAAATGTTTCTGGGTAAGAAAGTGCTTGTGTGATGAAATACATGACGGTCTAAGTAAGTGCTAAGAAAGTCTGTGTGTAAGTAAAGGGCAAGTTTCAACCAGTTTGCGTGAAACTAAGTTGGTTGTATATATGTGAGACAGCTAAAGCTATTTAAGGTTTCCCCTAAGGTGAAATACTAATGTTCTGATACAAACCAAAGTTTAATCTATATGGTAAAATGCCATGGTAAAATGACAAGGATTTAAAACACTAATTTACTCTTAACTTTGTGTCTATTAAGTTTTATTCTTTAGAACAATTAGTCTTAAAAATTGTGGTTTATAAAATTATGGTTAAACAACTGTTAGAGTATTATACTATGTTACAGAGTCTACATTTTTCTTTAAAAACTAAATTTGGTAAGATAAAAATGTCAAGGTAATTGTGAAGTGGTCACTAGTTGTATATTAAATGTGTTTATATTTTTCAGGTATACAAGTTTTAAAGCAGGGAATTTATCAAGCTGCTATTCTCCAGGTTAAACTTGTCTGTAATGGTAATTTTAAACTTATAAAGAGTAAATTTTATTGGATTAATTTCTATCATTTAATATTCTATTATAGGACCTGTTATCAATAGGGTATATGTAAAATTGGTGACTTTTTACACTGAGATAAAGAATTTCAAATGTAAATGTATTTCTAAACATTAGAGCCTGACTTGTTTAAAGGTTAATTTTGTGAAGCATGAAAATATTTTGCCACTTT
Organism: Sciurus carolinensis; assembly: GCF_902686445.1. Taxonomy (NCBI): domain Eukaryota; kingdom Metazoa; phylum Chordata; class Mammalia; order Rodentia; family Sciuridae; genus Sciurus; species Sciurus carolinensis. Next base: position 241,859 of record NW_025920220.1, on the reverse strand, counting down.
GACACACAAAATGAAAGTTAAAAGCTCTCTCAGCCTTTCTTTGATTCATGTTTTAGATACAATGTTAAATTGTGTTAATTATAAAGTTTATATAGACTCAGGAAACAGTATATGTAAACTACTTAATGATATTTAAGGAAGAAGCAAAGATCAACATCAGAATTAGAACACTTAAAATTTGTAAAGAGCCATGCCTTACCTGAGAAAAGGCTCTGCCTCCCACCTTACTGCATGTTAGAGTGACTCCAAAATAAGTCAGACTTCAGCTTATTTAAAGTTAGAGTCAAAAGATTGGTTTTTGTTGTAAAATTACTATGATCTCAATAGGGGATATAATGTGGTTCTCAGTCAAAATTCAAGATAGCTGTTATACAAGCAGAATATATTTTTACTCTTGCTAATTTCATTTTGTAAAACTGTTACCTGTTAATGTTTTGCAGAAGTAGCTGCTTCAAGAACAGGCAACCTAGGTAACTCATGATAATAAGCCATCACCTAACAGATAGTGGTAACAGATACCAGAACAGATACTGGTAACTTCCAGTACTAATACAGACTCCAGTTAGATAAAAGGGTAAATAACTGTAAAGTTATGGACATTGAAGGTAAAGCCCAGTACTCTTACTTTATGACTGGTGAGACTGGCTTGCTGGATGATTAAGATCAAATTTAGAGATTGGAATTAAATACAGAAGACAAGATAGACCAGTATTTGGATCTTTTGCCCTCACTCAGCCTGAACCCACGAACAAGAGGACTTCTCTAAGGAGCTTTGCAACTCTGTGTCACACAACCTCCTGATCAAGGAGATTGTTGAGACTAGAGGATGAAAAATCACTCAGTGCATCTGCTGCAGAGGAGGGTCATGGAAAAAGGGAGACATCCCTTAATGCTTCCAAAGGAAGTCACCTCATCAAGGAGACCCTGCCTAACCAATGGCACTGGTGGAGCTAAGAAGCTGCTCTTAAGTTCTCTACCAGTGGCACCTGTGGGAACTCAGCTGACTCTTTAATGAGAGAGGAACCAGGTCAATTTGACCAGCTTGATCTTAGACACCCAGCAAAACAGTTAAAACCAAAATATAGCCATTCTTGGGCATTTAAAAGAAACAATAGTTAAATGTAACTTAAGATGTACACTTATATTAGCCCACTAGAATAAAGACTGGAAGCTACAAATGAAAGAAAGATTCTTCAGCAAATGTGCCTGATAACTATCAAGAGAAACTGCCAGAGTCAGAAGTTTTTAGTCAGTTAAAGGCTTGTAGACCTTCCTAAGCTACACAGGTAGACTTAACCTATGTTTGCTCATATGATTATCTAGCCCTAAGTAACAGAAGTATAGAGCTCTCTACTAAACACGGTTATACCAATAAAGGGATATTTTACAAAAATCAGATGACATTAAGTAGCTTAACTATATTTTCTGGGGACATCTATGACATTGAGTTAAATGTTGTGTTTACATTCCTGATAACCTGGACAATGTTAAAGTTCCCAAATAAAGGCCTTGTCCTCTCCAGCCTTTGCTAGGCCTAGTTATGGGAACAATTTCTCAGTTCTTCCACCTCCTGGTGAGAGATTGACTTCTGTAATTTTCATGATACTCAGTGGCATGTTCCAGATGCTGCAACATTTACTTTGTACTAATCTCATTTCAGAACTCATGTCTTGTTGTTCTTCTATCATAGAAGCACCCACCCCCAGATGAGTTTACAACCTGCTCTTCCCCAACCAGACTTCTACCTTGGACCCCTTGATTGACCCAATTTTAAAAAAGGAACTCCAAACTGCTTTGCCCCTCACTGCCCCCTTTCAGCTTCTAAGCAGCCAGAATGACCGACGCCCCCTTTTCCTTAAAGCAGTTAGGAGTTCCTAAACTAAAGGGGGTAATGAAGCCAGAATTAAGGACAGGTGGTTAATGTAGAAATAGGAAATTGGGTCAATTCGAGGAAATGAAGCCATGAAACCATCTGCCTTTGGAATTTGGAGACTGCCCCAGGAGGACTGGAATATCAAGGATCTCCGGAGTCCATTGATTACCAAATTTACCTACCTTTATCAAGGACTGCAAGCATGGAGCTGCTAATTAATGCCCCCTGGGCCCTTATCTGCCTGAATCACCTTGGCCCTCCCCCTGTCCATGGTTTCTCAGTAATGCAAAACCAGGCCTAGTCACATAGGCAGGAAGGAGAGAGATAAGGGGGGAGAGAACTGGAGAACAAAAGAGACTTTAACCTATAAAAGATGTAGGGGGTACTCACTTCTTGGGACTTTAGAACATCAGCCATGGCCCCCTTCTTCCTGCCGGGAGAAGTCTGTATTATTACCTTTAAATAAACCTGCTTAATATGCTTGCCTTGGCGTGCTTCTCTAGTGTTCAATCTTCAACATTAGAAGGAGCAGAACTCGTCACTGGTAAACGGCCATTTACGGGTGACAACTTCTGCTCCTTCTCATATTAAAATTTGAACACAAGAGAAACATGCCAAGACAAGCATATTAAGCAGGTTTTATTTAAAGGTAATAATACAGACTTCTCCTGGGAGGAAGAAGAGTACCATGGCTGATGTTCTAAAGTCACAAGAAATGAGTGCACCCTACATATTTTATAGGTTAAAGTCTCTTTTGTTCTTCAGTCCTCTCCCCCCTTATCTCTCTTTCCTGTCTGTGTGACTAGGCCTGGTTTTGCATTAAGTGAAAATACATGGGCAGGGGAAGAGCCAAGGTGATTCAGGCAGGTAAGGGGCCAGGGGGCATTAATTAGCATCTCCTTGCCTGCAGTCCTTGATAAAGACAGGTAAATTTGTAATCAATGGGCTCTGGAGATCTTTGACATTCCATTCTCCCAGGGCAGTCTCCAACTGCCAGAGGCAGAAATCTTCCATTGCCTTCATTTCCTGGATTTGACCCACCTGGATCACCTATTTCTACACTAACTGCCTTAATTCCTTAATTCTGGCTTCACTTTGTCACTGACAGTGAAAGTGAAAAGATCATTCTGTGGGGTAGAATAGAATGGGCTGAGCAAGAGAAGCTCAAGTCTCCCCAATCTGCAAATTTGTCACACATGCTGGCTGTGAGGCATTCCCTTCACTCTACAGATCTGATTGGCCTCACCCCATTTGCTCCCATTGTTTTTCTAGTAACACATGGTTAGAATAATGTCCAAAATTCCCCCATTAGTTATGTTAAAGTGCAAAATTAGAATACTGCCCACTTTGTCCTCATTGGTCATATTATAATGCCAAACCTGAGGCAGCAATTGCCATGGCGATAAATCCTTAGTGACAGGATTTGTTCACTGCAATGGAACTTATGGTAAATAAGGATGAGATTGAAGCCAGAATTAAGGACAGGTAGTTAGTGTAGAAATAGGAAATCGGGTCAATTCAAGGAAATGAAGCCATGAAACCATCTGCCTTTGGAAGTTGGAGACTGCCCCTGGAAGAATGGAATGTCAAGGATCTCTGGAGCCCATTGATTACCAAATTTACCTACCTTTATCAAGGACTGCAAGCAAGGAGCTGCTAATTAATGTCCCCTGGGCCCTTGCCTGCCTGAATCACCTTGGCCCTCCCCCTGTCCATGGTTTCTCACTTAATGCAAAACCAGGCCTAGTCATGTAGGCAGGAAGGAAGGAGAGATAAGGGGGGAGAGGACTGGAGAACAAAAGAGACTTTAACCTATAAAAGATGTAGGGTGCGCTCACTTCTTGGGACTTTTAGAACATCAGCCATGGCCCCTTTCTCCCTGCCAGGAGAAGTCTGTATTATTCCCTTTAAATAAGCCTGCTTAATATGCTTGCCTTGGCGTGCTTCTCTAGTGTTCATTCTTCAACATTAGAAGGAGCAGAACTTGTCACCGGTAAACGGCGGTATCAAGATGACTCATCTTCCTGACTCGTCTTCCAGCGGCATTATGCTGGTAACCTGCCTCGCCATCATGGAGTACCTGAACTCTAACACCTACAAGCTAGGAAGCAAAACAAAGTGATTTCCATTGTTACATTTTCCATTTAAAAATGGAACATTCCTCTTACTGTGAACTCCCTCCAAACTACCAGTGGTGAATTTACACCAATGAACACCCCCACCAGCGTTTATTCTATTTTACAAAGACCTTTGGCCTTAAGGGACAAAGAGAAAAAAAAAAAAGACAGTGGGGGCCCCTGGGCCACCATCCGATTCTCTGGTACCCTGAGATTGGCTGGGTTTTAACCAGGCACTGCTGGATTTCACAAAAGCACCATACAACTTGGGCTGTCCTGGGTCCATCAGGCACGGCCAAGGCCCCGCCTCATGATACCCAGAGTGCCAGCCATTTCCTGGGAGGTGGGGTGCAGATGCGCAGTATCCTGGGGCAGTGGCTGTAGGAGGTGGTGTCGCCAGGGGGTGCTGCCGGCATGGGTCCTCCTGTCGCCCAGTGGGTTGTGATGGCTCCTTCTGATTTCAGCACTGCTTGAGCATCTGCAGGCTTTCAGCATTCACGTAGACAGAGCAATTTTGTTCAGCTTTCAGGGCAAGAGGTCTGCTGTAGGGCAGCTGAACTTGTGCCAAAGAGATCTTCCTGGACAGGATCGAGAATGTACTGTGAACTCCATGCAACCCTTGCTTTCTGTGACTGTTCGTCTTCAGGTCATGCTGGGGTTGAACTTTGTCACTATCCCCAGACCTTATGGACAAGAAGAACTGAGTGGGGTAGGGCATGCTAAAACTCTATGATTCTGGATCCGCATTGAGCATGAGGAATGAAAGCTACACTGGAGCTTTTACAGGGGAGGAACTCTGGGAAATATGGTTTATATTGTGTTGCAGCCATTTCTCATTAGGAGAACATGGGAAAGCACAGGGATGATGATTGTAAGCTTGTGATCCACAAATGACAGATGCTGAAGATGGGATTCAGCAAGCTTTCCTTTATTCTTCTGCATAGTCAATGGATCAGGCATGGGAGGGTCCATTTTCTGGGTATGGAGGTGGCCTGCATGTTACAGAAGAAATCTCGGTTTTATAGTTTTGGATATTATGGACGTGCGGATTGCACAGTCGAGGAATTAATTTTGCTGGTTAAACTTTTAACTTAGGAGGGTAGTTGTAAAAAGTTTAAAATTCTTTGTTATCTGGGGAAAGAGGAGTTACAATCATGAGGGAAGAGTACTCAAATCTTGCCCATTGCTATTCTTTCTCTGAGATCCATTGTTTACCAGAGTTTTGATAATTTTCCTGTGCCTCCATTTAGGACTATTTTGCAGTGGGGAACGGTCGAAGTTCAGAGCACTGCATTCAGTATCCGCCCCTTTCCTTCAGTGCCCATTGTTATTAAGAAAAAATTTACTGGGAGGTTAATGCTTGACTAGTTTCCCCTCCCTTTTACAAGGTGCATGTCTCTTTAATTTTCTTTGGGAGCTATCTTGTACCATCACCCTTTGTTGAGGAAATGACAAGATGGCACTCAGAAAGTAGGAGAAACCAGTTTATTTTACACTGGCCGTCCCAGAGAAGTTTAACACTCCAAAATTTTAAGCACTGATCCACAGTTTCTGACAATAATTATTATTTGATGTCAGTTTGGCCCATCCTATTGATACTGCTGTTTACCGGTGACAAGTTCTGTTCCTTCTAATGTTGAAGATTGAACACTAGAAAAGCATGCCAAGGCAAGCATATTAAGCAAGTTTTATTTAAAGGTAATAATACAGACTTCTCCCGGCAGGAAGAAGGGGGCCATGGCTGATGTTCTGAAGTCCCAAGAAGTGAGCGCACCCTACATCTTTTATAGGTTAAAGTCTCTTTTGTTCTCCAGTTCTCTCCCCCCTTATCTCTCCTTCCTGCCTACATGACTAGGCTTGGTTTTGCATTAAGTGAGAAACCATGGGCAGGGGGAGGGCCAAGGTGATTCAGGCAGGCAAGGGCCCAGGGGGCATTAATTAGCAGCTCCTTGCTTGCAGTCCTTGATAAAGGCAGGTAAATTTGGTCATCAATGGGTTCCGGAGATCCTTGACATTCCATTCTTCCAGGGGCAGTCTCCAACTTCCAGAGGCAGATGGCTTCATGGCTTCATTTCCTCGAATTGACCCGATTTCCTATTTCTACATTAACTACCTGTCCTTAATTCTGGCTTCATTCCCCCCTTTAGCTTTAGGAACTCCTAACTGCTGTAAAGAAAAGAAAGGGGGCATCGATCGTTCTGGCTGCTTCGAAGCTGAAAGGGGGCAGCGAGGGGCAAGCAGTTTGGAGTTCCTTTTTTAAAAATCGGGTCAATCGAGGGGTCCAAGGTAGAAGTCTGGTTGGGGAAGAGCAGGTTGTAAACTCATCTGGGGGTGGGTGCTTCTATGATAGAAGAGCAAAAAGACATGAGTACTGAAATGAGATTAGTACAAAGTAAATGTTGCAGCATCTGGAACATGCCACTGAGTATCATGAAAATGACCAGAAGTCAATCTCTCACCAGGAGGTGGAAGAACTGAGAAATTGTTCCCATAACTAGGCCTAGGAAAGGTTGGAGAGGACAAGGCCTTTATTTGGGAACTTTAACATTGTCCAGGTTATTAGGAATGTAAACACAACATTTAACTCAATGTCAGAGATGTCCCCAGAAAATATAGTTAAGCTACTTAATGTCATCTGATTTTTGTAAAATATCCCTTTATTGGTATAACCTGTGTTTAGTAGAGAGCTCTATATTTCTGTTACTTAGGGCTAGATAATCATATGAGCAAACATAGGTTAAGTCTACCTGTGTAGCTTAGGAAGGTCTACAAGCCTTTAACTGACTAAAAACTTCTGACTCTGGCAGTTTCTCTTGATAGTTATCAGGCACATTTGCTGAAGAATCTTTCTTTCATTTGTAGCTTCCAGTCTTTATTCTAGTGGGCTAATATAAGTGTACATCTTAAGTTACATTTAACTATTGTTTCTTTTAAATGCCCAAGAATGGCTATATTTTGGTTTTAACTGTTTTGCTGGGTGTCTAAGATCAAGCTGGTCAAATTGACCTGGTTCCTCTCTCATTAAAGAGTCAGCTGAGTTCCCACAGGTGCCACTGGTAGAGAACTTAAGAGCAGCTTCTTAGCTCCACCAGTGCCATTGGTTAGGCAGGGTCTCCTTGATGAGGTGACTTCCTTTGGAAGCATTAAGGGATGTCTCCCTTTTTCCATGACCCTCCTCTGCAGCAGATGCACTGAGTGATTTTTCATCCTCTAGTCTCAACAATCTCCTTGATCAGGAGGTTGTGTGACACAGAGTTGCAAAGCTCCTTAGAGAAGTCCTCTTGTTCGTGGGTTCAGACTGACTGAGGACAAAAGTTCCAAATACTGGTCTTTCTTGCCTTCTATATTTAATTCCAATCTCTAAATTTGATCTTAATCATCCAGCAAGTCAGTCTCACCAGTCATAAAGTAAGAGTACTGGGCTTTACCTTCAATGTCCATAACTTTACAGTTATTTACCCTTTTATCTAACTGGAGTCTGCATTATTACTGGAAGTTACCACTATCTGTTAGGTTATGGCTTATTATCATGATTTACCTAGGTTGCCTGTTCTTGAAGCAGCTACTTCTGCAAAACATTAACAGGTAACAGTTTTACAAAATGAAATTAGCAAGAGTAAAAATATATTCTTCTTGTATAATAGCTATCTTGAATTTTGACTGAGAACCGCATTATATCCCCTAATTGAGATCACACTACTTTTCAACAAGAATCAATCTTTTGACTCTAACTTTAAATAAGCTGAAGTCTGACTTATTTTGGAGTCACTCTAACATGCAGTAAGGTGGGAGGCAGAGCCTTTTCTCAGGTAAGGCGTGGCTCTTTACAGATCTTAAGTGTTCTAATTCTGATGTTGATCTTTGCTTCTTCCTTAAATATCATTAAGTAGTCTACATATACTGTTTCCTGAGTCTATATAAACTTTATAATTAACACAATTTAACATTGTATCTAAAACATGAATCAAAGAAAGGCAGAGAGAGCTTTTAACTCTTCTTTTGTGTGATAAAGTGGCAAAATACCTTCATGTTTCACAAAATTAACCTTTAAACAAGTCAGGCTCTAACTTTTATATATACATTTATATTTGAAATTCTGTATCTCAGTGTAAAAAGTCACCAATTTTACATATACCCTATTGATAACAGGTCCTATAAAAGAACATTAAATGATAGAAATAAATCCCCAATAAAATTTACTCTTTATAAGTTTAAGATTAACATTACACACAAGTTTAATCTGCAGAATAGCAGAGCTTGATAAATTCCCTGATTTAAAAACTTGTATACCTGGAAAATATGAACACATTTAATATACAACTAATGACCATTTCACAATTACCTTGACAATTTTATCTTACCAAATTTAGTTTTTAAAGAAAAGTGTAGACTCTGTAACATAGTACAATAACAGTTGTTTAACCATAATTGTACACACCCCAATTTTTAAGACTAATTTTTCTAAAGAATAAAACTTAATAGACACAAAGTTAAGAGTAAATTAGTGTTTAAAAGAAATCCTTGCCAGCTTATCAGGTCATTTTACCATATAGATTAAACTTTGGTTTATATGAGAACATTAGTATTTCACCTTAGGAAAAACCTTAAATAGCTTTAGCTGTCTCACATACATACAACCAACTTAGTTACACACAAACTTGTTGAAACTTGCCCTTTACTTACACACAGACTTTCTTAGCACTTACTTAGACCCTCATGTATTTCATCACACAAGCACTTTCTTACCCAGAAACATTTCCTTTTCCCTTTTACTAAATATATTTCCATACCCAGAACATTTTATTTTCTCTTTCCTATTTGTTGACCCCTTTTTGTTCACATTCTGAAACAACTCTTATGAAATTTCTGAACTTAGATAAATTACTCTATTTTAATAAGATTAAATATTGTTTATAGTACTCTAATTGAAACACAGTTGAAACTTTTGGTACCCTTTGTATATAGAATTGCACTTGTTAGGACATAACTCTTAGTAACCTTGTTTATAGTTTAGTGATAACACAAAGTAATTGTAAACCCTTTTTATTTACAAATCTATGAAAACACCAATAATGTTTAAGTATGTTACCCCATGTAATTTAAGGAGTTAAAAGTACTCGATGTTATTTAACAATTAGCATTTTAACTTTGTAAATTAATCAGATGTCTCTACAAACATATTTGAGCAATCCCATACATTAACTCTAATTCACTTATTCTGTAAAAATCAAGAAATCAGACAAGAGTCCTGAACAGTATTTGCTGTCTCTTTCCTGTTGAAGAAAAGTCCTAGTAACAATTGATATTAGACATTTCATTAACATCAATATTTTATTAGGTTGACCACCTAGAGATTTGCGAGTTATTTTCAAAGACATTTTACTTTCATTAGTTTACCCAATCTTAATTGAACCTTTAAATCATGTGAATTAAAAGTATCTGGATCCATTTTTAAATTTTAATTTTAGGAGCGCTCAGTTTTGATACAGAAAAAACATGACATCAGACAGCATGACATACAAATAACACAAAATTAAAGGCCTTGTAACTTTATAGGTGAATCTCCATTGCAATGTAACAAATGTTCAAAATCTCTAGTTGAATGAAAAATAGAAGTGATCAAAAAAAATCATGAGTGCAGGGGCGTCCAGAATTCCATCCAGTGCTTGAAAAAGATCCTCTGGAGGATGATTGCAAAGGCTCATCCTAAAAGGAATTGCCGGATGTTTTGCTCCAAAGCATGGTGTTTTCGCTGATAATATATTACTCATTTCAGTCTGAACGGATTGCTTAAGGGGATGAAGGGAATACAACAAAAATTCCAGAAACTATTACCTACAATCTGAAAAAAAATGGGTCTTTACCACTAACAAAATTAAAAATAATTTTTCAACCGTACAATGAGTTTCTGAAAGCCTCTGGAGAAAATAGTTGTAGATCTGCATTTGTCTCCAACAGGCTGGTTAAATTTTAATGATGGTTTTGTTCATGTGTGGTGGTGAGGGATAAGAATAAGGTTTCATAACATTCCTTCCTTCCTACAAAGATTATGTCACCCCTATAATAAACGTTGGTACACAATTACAATTGGGACCGCTGCCATACTGTACCCCTTAACTCAGCAATTCAGATATTAACCAGATGGACCTAGTAGAGATAGTCACATGAGATTACTTGTCTATTGTTTTAACCGTGAGAATAAGAAGAATAGTCTTAGGTCACATAGAGTTTAGATATTAAGGAAGTAAATATTGTATTAGTTCACCAATGTAGTTAGATATTCTTAAAACAATTGTGATTAGGTAAGGATAATTTGTAAGGTTACTGTTTTCTCATAATTTTCTGTTCCTTGTTAAAAACAATTTCTGACTATGCTTTGAAAACTTCTTTAATATTAACCACAAGATTGCCATTATAGCCTGAAGAAAAATGTATATAAACCCAGCCCTCCCCAGAATAAAGTGGGATTTATTGCACCAGGACTAGAGTCTGTGTCTTTCATTCTCCATCCATCGCCGATGCTGTCTCCCTGGGCCCCGTTTACTGGTGTGGAACCCACGGACTCCTGCTAGGACTGGACCCTGGCAAGTGGCGCCCAATGTGGGGCACACTAGGTAAACCCCCATTTATTATTAATTTCTTTCCTTTTTGAGACAGCTAGGATCCTGCCTGGGATGCTGCGGACCCCTTGGTAGAGAAGGCCGAGAAATGATAGGCAGGGATAGACAGAACAGCTACCATGGGAGGTAGTGAAACCAAAGGAAGAGCATTATTTATTGATATTGTTAAGCACTTATTAACTAAAAGAGGAACTCATGTAGGAACAGCTCAATCAAAAAGATTTTTTCATTTTGTGCAAGAATGTGCCTCTTGGTTTCCTGAGCAGGGAACCTTAGATGTTAAAACCTGGAAAAAGTAGGCGATGCTATGCATGTACATCATAGATTATATGGCAATGAAAGAGTCCCCACTGATGCTTCTGCATTGTGGAATCTTTTTAGGGACTGTTTAGACCCTAGATATAAAAGTGAGCAGCTAAGTAAAAGGGTAAGATCACCAGAAGAAATGTCAGAAAAGCAGCCTTTGCTGACAGCCTCGGTTAAAAAATATACAGAGGAAACTCAGAGTGAAAGTGAAAGTGAATCAGACGATGATGAAGATGGTAAAAAGGAGAAAGGTCTACCTGATCAGCTCTCCCCGTCTGATGAGGAGGACTTGGAAGAAGACGCTTTCAGATATCATAATGAGGATCCACCTTTGGTGGCTCCTGTTGTGCTGGCCCTTCCTAAACCCCCAGATAAAATAAAAAGGAAAGTCCAAAAGGTAGGATTTCTAGGTGCTGTTCATGAGGCACAAAAACAGGGAGATGTTAGTATTTGTTGCCCTGTAGTATGGGCTATAGATGAGGGTGGAGAGCCTCATTGGGAGCCTCTCTCTCTTTTAAAATGTAAAAGAACTAAAAGCAGCTGTAAAAGATGTAGGACCTACCTCCTCTTATACTCTGCAGTTAGTGGAGAATGTCCTTCTCCTGAGGCTGTCCCTAAAGGCTATCATATTATAGTCATTGATTTACAAGATTTCTTCTTTACTCTTCCTTTAGCTAAACTAGATAGATGGCGTTTTGCTTTTAGCTTACCATTGCCTAACTTACAAAGGCCTTATCAAAGATTTCAATGGAAAGTATTACCTCAAGGAATGAAAATAGTCCTACTTTATGTCAAAAGTTTGTAGATCAAGCTTTAATTAATTGTAGACAAAGTATCCAGATTGCTATATGATTCACTATATGGATGATATATTGATTGCACATTCTCAAAGCCATTTGTTACAAATAATATTACAGGATTTGATTAAAGATTTACAGAGGTGGGGTCTGATAGTTGCTCCTGAAAAAATTCAACATGAACCTCCTTATAATTATCTAGGAAGAACTATAAAAACAGATTGTGTCAATAAAACAGATTGCTCTCAAAAGTTGCAAATTTGAAAAAACAAACTATTAACGTTAAATGATTTTCAAAAATTATTGGGAGATATAAATTGGATTAGACCTTATTTAAAACTCTCAACTAATGATTTAAAACTTTTGTTTGAAATACTAAAGTGTGATTCAGATCCTAACTCAAGTAAAATATTAACAAAAGAAGGAGAATAAGCCTTGCAAATTGTTGAAACTGCAATTAAAAACATTACTTACAACAAGTTAATTATAACTTGCCTTGGGTTTTTATTGTGCTAAAAATGAAACATACTTCAACAGGTTGTTTATGGCAAAATGATCCACTTGAATGGATACACTTACCAGTATCAGGAAAGAAAATATTAATGTCTTATCCTACTATGGTAGCTTCTTTGGTATTAAAGGCTAGATTTAGAAGTAAAGAATTGTTTGTTTGTGAAATGCATGAAATAATTATTCCTTACACAAGAGAACAATTTGACCAATTATTACAAATTGATAATCAATGGGCTATTGCATTTCTAAATTTTACAGGAAAAATTTCTTTCCACCTGCCCAATAATCCTTTACTACATTTTTAACTTCAAACAGAAATAATATTTCCTAAATGGTGCTCCTTAACTCCAATTAACAATGCTATGTTAATATTTACAGATGGGTCATCAAATGGAAAAGCAGTTACAATAATTAATTCTCAACCCACAGTTCTATGGACACAAGAAACTTCTGCACAAAGAACTGAATTAGAAGCAGTCATCTATGCTTTCAAAACTGTTGCTCAACCCTTTAACTTGTACACAGACTCACTATACATTGTTAAACTGTTTCCAACCATAGAAAGAGCAATGCTCTCCTTTTCATCTAAAATTATACATAGGTTACAAGAACTTCAATATCTAACTCATAACAGAACTTCACATTTCTTTATAGGTCATATTTGGGGACATTCCAGATTACCTGGTCCCCTTGCTCAGGGGAATACCCATGCTAATTACTTAACTAAAAATTTTATTTTAACAGTTATAGAAGAAGCTATTATATCACACAAAAATCATCATCAAAACTCATCTGCCTTACAAAAACAATTTCATATTTCTAGAGAAGACGCTAAAACTATTGTTAAAAATTGTCATGTTTGTCCTAAATTTATTCCTTCTCCACAGATGGGAATTAATCCTTGAGGACTTTTACCTAATGTCTTATGGCAAATGGATGTAACTCATACATCAGAATTTGGAAAATTGTCTTATGTTCATGTTACAGTTGATACCTTTTCTCATGTTATTGTGGCCTCAGCCAGAACTGGGGAAGCCTACAAGGATGTGATTCAACATTTATTCCTTTGTTTTTCTGTTTTAGGAATGCCTAAAAAATTAAAAACTGACAATGCTCCTGCTTATACATCAAAAACATTTAAAGATTTCTGTTCCAGGTTTAATATTTCTCATTCTACAGGAATTCCTTATAACCCACAAGGACAACCAATAATAGAAAGGAGCCATCAAAGATTAAAAATACAAATAAATAAACTAAAAGAGGGAGAGCTTAAATATTCTTCCCCACATCATATTTTACAACATGCTTTATTTGTTTTAAATCATCTGAATACTGACAAGGAGGGAAATACTGCAATGATGAGACATTGGGAAAGTAAAAGGTCAAAGCAAAGTTTAGTAAAATGGAAAGATTTATTATCTGGTAAATGGAGAGAACCTGATGTCTTGCGAACCTCCGGTCGAGGCTATGCTTGTGTATTTCCACAGGATGCAGAAACACCTTTGTGGATTCCAGACAGATTGATACATCACTACAATGAGCCCTATTCAAAGTAGGAAGAACAAAAAGTATTGGATCCCTTACCAACCCAATCAGATGGACGAAAATGGGCTAGTATTTAAGATGAGATGGTTGCATCTTGCATAATCATCCGCAACTCGCAACTCAGACCTGCCGACTTGGGGACAAGTGAAACGCCTGACTGCCGCTGCTGAACACATGGTGAACAGCTCCGGAAAACCTAAAACTCCAGAGGCTTTGTTTTTTTCATTGATTGCTCTTATTTTGACTCAGATACTGCCTATTCATGCTTATGATAATGAAGGGAAAGTTTACTGGACCTATTTTCCAAATCCTCCTTTACTGCATCCAACTACTTGGAGCAGATCTAATATTAAAGTATTTACTAATGAGCCTCAACTACTTGGAGGGATTTCAGGTTCTTTAATACCACATAAAATAGCATTTACAATTACATTTCATGGAATTACTGAAGAGACACCAATGTGCTTTAGTACAGATAATCTACATGTGCCATTGGGATGTCTCCCTTTAAGTTATAGGACTTACATTACTGATTCTCCAGGAGAAGAAGACAATGAAAGAGATATATGGTCCCTAGAGATAACCTCACTTGGATATGCTAATTATAAGGATACAAATATTTCAGTGGCTTTACCGCCTCCTTTTAAACCGTGTGACGACTTTAACAGTCGTAAAGACAGCTCTTGGAATCTACTCAATTTAGAAACAGATTTCCCAAAATGGTTTGAATGTGGTTTTCATCATACTGCATTACAGTTTAAGCCACAAGGCTCTGCTACTACTATTACAGATTATTCTGTGTCTTCTCCTGATTTTGAATATAAACTATGGTTAAAGATAAGACAAAATAAAACAGTACATTTTAATTTTAACCCTTTTCATACCAATGAGCCTATTCATAGATGGTTTACTCCTGGATGGGTAACACCCATCTATCGGAGTGATCTTAAAAATGGTAAATTCTCTTACTTTCCTGACTTGTATAAACTATTAGCAGCTACTAATATAGTATTATTACAAAGACCTAAGTTAAGTAAACGTAATGACTTTGCAGTACATGCTTGTATAAATGCTCCTCATGCTATTCTTATGTCTAAATAATTTCAATATCACTAAAAATAAGGAAGCTTATAACATTTACTGCCATGATTGTGTTCTTACTAATTTTATTAATTCAACCATGTCTAAAGATTTAAAAGTGTTTTTAATTGTACATCAGTCTAATTATGTTATGTTGCCAGTTAATCTTAAAGAATCTTGGTATGATGACCCAGGTGTTGAAATTTTAAAAAACAGTTAATGACCTTTTAAGACCAAAAAGATTTGTTGCAGCTTTGATCCTAGGAATAACAGCTTTAATCAGTATAATCACTTCCTTAGCTCTCTTGACCACAGCACTTGTACAGGAAATTCATACCGCTTCACACATAAATGATCTATCTCATAATGTCTCTGTGGCTTTAGCAGCAAAAGAACAAATTGATAAAAAATTAGAAACAAGAATTAATGCTCTTGAAGAAGCTATTCTCTTTATGGGAAATGAGATTCAAAATATTCAAACAAGATTGACCACTAGATGTCATGCTAACTATAAATGGATTTGTATTACTCCTTTAAAGGTTGATAATAATACTAATTGGGAACAAGTTAAAACTCACCTTAGAGGAGTTTGGAATAATACTAATATAGCAACAGATATCAATGCTTTATACCTAAAAATAAAAATGTTGAGTCAGGCTCATCTCTCGGTTGTTCCAGCAGATAATTTGGCCTCCCAAATATTTCATAATATAAAAACAACTGTACTTAATAGTACATTCCTAAATAAAATATTACAATATGGCTTGATTGGAGTATGTATTTTAATTTTAATTTTTTGTCTTCCAGTCGTCCTCCGAGTAATCCTCAGACTAGTCAAGAAAATAAAAATTCAAGAAGGCCTCTTCACTTTATAAAATAAAAAAGGGGGAGCTGCGGGGGCATCTGGAATTCCATCCAGTGTTTGACAAAGATCCTCTGGAGGATGATTGCAAAGGCTCATCCTAAAAGGAATTGCCGGATGTTTTGCTCCAAAGCATGGTGTTTTCGCTGATAATATATTACTCATTTCAGTCTGAACGGATTGCTTAAGGGGATGAAGGGAATACAACAAAAATTCCAGAAACTATTACCTACAATCTGAAAAAAAATGGGTCTTTACCACTAACAAAATTAAAAATAATTTTTCAACCATACAATGAGTCCCTGAAAGCCTCTGGAGAAAATAGTTGTAGATCTGCATTTGTCTCCAACAGGCTGGTTAAATTTTAATGATGGTTTTGTTCATGTGTGGTGGTGAGGTATAAGAATAAGGTTTCATAACATTCCTTCCTTCCTACAAAGATTATGTCACCCCTATAATAAATATTGGTACACAATTACAATTGGGACCGCTTCCCTACTGTACCCCTTAACTCAGCAATTCAGATATTAACCAGATGGACCTAGTAGAGATAGTCACATGAGATTACTTGTCTATTGTTTTAACCGTGACAATAAGAAGAATAGTCTTAGGTCACATAGAGTTAGATATTAAGGAAGTAAATATTGTATTAGTTCACCAATGTAGTTAGATATTCTTAAAACAATTGTGATTAGGTAAGGATAATTTGTAAGGTTACTGTTTTCTCATAATTTTCTGTTCCTTGTTAAAAACAATTTCTGACTATGCTTTGAAAACTTCTTTAATATTAACCACAAGACTGCCATTATAGCCTGAAGAAAAATGTATATAAACCCTGCCCCCCCCAGAATAAAGTGGGATTTATTGCACCAGAACTAGAGTCTGTGTCTTTCATTCTGCATCCATCGCCGATGCTGTCTCCCCGGTCCCTATTTACTGGTGTGGAACCCATGGACTCCTGCTAGGGCTGGACCCCAGCACATGAGCTCAAAAAAAATATGGAATTAAAAAAAACAAGAGTCCTGGAAAAATGATACGGCCGTTAATTACTTCAGTAAAGCACCATAAAATTCACTTTTGCTGGAGTTTAGGTAAGGCTCTTTTTTACCTTTTTTTTCCTTGGGTTTGAGACCGGTCTCCTACTGAGCCTTTAGGCTTCCTTTATTTACATTTCAATGTAAACCTTGACTGAGATCTGGAAGGATCTAACAGGTTTTAATAGAAACCTTGTGCCTAAGGCATTTTAGCCATCTCATCAGGACAGGTTGGATGTTAAAGAAAATTATGAGACCTTATTTTCCATTACTTTTGAGAATGAAGCTACTTTGCTAAGTTTCTCACTGAGATATGCCATTAATTATTGAGCTGCCTATGACTGCTTATCCAGGATTTATTTTCCCTTTGTGACAAACAGGTTAAATCTTGCTTCATAGGTAAGCTGAGGACAGGAGCATGAAGTAAGTCCCCTTCTTGATATTCCTGGGGCAGAATATTGTCCTATAGTGGCTATTTTCTGTAGTATTGAACCTGTTGATGACATAATTAAGCTTTGTTTTTTGAGATCTTTTAATTCCTATTAGCTAAGAAGTTTAGGAGTTCTGCAATGGCCTTTTGATATTCCTCCTGGGTGGGGGCACATAAAGGATGTCATTTACTTACTGAACAATCACAGATGTTTTATCTCTGAATTTTGTTAAGTCCTTAGCTAAGGTTTGTCCGGAACAGGTGAGGGCCATCTAAATCCTGAGGCAACACTGTCTAGGTTAGTTGAGATACAGTATCTGGTTCCTCAAAGCAAACAGAAATTGCCATTCAGAGTCTAGCATAGACAGGAAAAGTCATCTTTTAAATCTAACTTAGTAAACCAAGCAGCAGTTGGAATCCAAGATAAAAGTGTATGGATTAAGAACTACAGGGTGGGGGAAATTACTGCTTCATTATTCAAAGGTTTTGGACTAGGCAGTTTACTTTTTAACTCCTAAAGTGGGCAAATTGCATGGACTATTGCAAGGCATTAAATGTTTCTATCAGTTTGAATAATCTTTAATAAGTCCTTTTTCTTGCCTATATGTTCCCTTTTCTTCCTTTTTGATGTCTATTAAAGAACAGAAGATGCAAACTGGAGAAGATCATCTGAGGATTGATCAGGGCCACGTGCCAATTTTGTAATTTCCTCTAAATATTTGGGGCTGACTAAATGATAAATTTATACTTTAAAAGTAGGTGGCCCTTTATGGATTCAGGATTCAGAGTGGTGTGTTTTCTTATTGCTTTTCTAAGTCTCTCCATGAAAATAGCAGGACTTTCCTGAAGGTTGCATAATAGTTTGTTTAGGCATCCTACTCATTATTCGAATCCCAGTTAGGATGGTTTCTGTGAACTGCCTGTTCTCTAGATGGTTAATAGCATAATCTTCCAGGTGAAGTCATACCTGGCATAAGTTTTGAAACATCTCAATATTTATTAGGATCCTCCAAAAGCCTCCTTAAATTTATTTTTGTCTGTCTTAAGTTGGGAAGGTTCCCTCGATTTTCCTCCCTTAGTAGGCAATTCCTCAAGGCTTTCTCCTCTCATGGTAGAGATTATTGATGTCAAGCATGGTAACATATGAAAGGCACTTTTCTTGATCATTTGTAATTTAGCAGTATGCAGGCTAGTGGTGAACCTGGCAATACTGTTGAGAGAGAAGCTCCCTTCTGAGTTAGAAGTATTAGGGATGTCTCCCTAACTGAGCTTCCTTACGGTCCAGAAAAACCCGTCTCTCACTACCTGGCTTTGCCAAAGTTATTTCTGGCCTTCTTCGGCAAAGTGCTAGGGTCCTAGTTTGCCCTGTGCTAGAGACCCTGGGAGGATTCAGACTTAAGGGCATTACTGCTTTCCTCCTGCCACTATAAACTCCTAATTATGAAAAGTGATGACAAAAGTAAAAAGTGTGCCTTTTTCCTATCTTTTTGCCCTGTAGACTAAAGGAATCTCTGGAGGGTGAGGGGACACCTATTGGTTGTTAGGCATATAACGCCCTTAGCTTGGAGGGTTTCACGGGAGGGGTTTTTAAATGCCTCCCTCTTGCAGCTTAAAGAGAACATCATGAGCACATTTAAGCACGGGAACAGTAATGGAGAGACTCTAGTGTCTAGACTAGTGAAGGCTAACTATGCGAACAAAGGAAACCTGGGCATTTTCATACTAATCATCCCAGGCCTTAATCCTACAGCTTGAATTTCTAATGTCTGATCAGCAAGGGAAGGGGAGCATCCAGGAGGGAGTGGATGTGCGGGAGTGTTGTGCACTGTATGGCCCATACGGAGGCAAAGGTAATTGGTGCGTTCCCTCAGTGCCATTGTCTACCGAACACTCTGGATACACTTTAGGGCTGTTGGGAGGGGGAGTCTGGAGAAGAAACCTTTGGGGTCCAGCTGAGAGTAGCCCGGGCTGAGAACCCCACAGTTGCTCCAACCCTTCCTCCACCTCCACACATCCTGGGCATATCAGGACTAGGGACACTGTGTACTCGCGGCAATTGCGCTCCGGGCCTGGACAGAAAAGTAGGAAATGGCTTCAGCACAGTCCAACATGCCTACAGAGCAGGTGATTTGGAAACTTGCCTGGGTTGGGAAACCTCTCACCCGAGTCTTAAGAATGGTGGCTGCACTAACTGCATTTAAGTAGCCGACGGTGCCCATTTTTTGCCCTCCAAAAATAAAGAGACAGAAAGAAAGATGCACCTCAAACAGATGTGGGGTGCATGGAGAGAGAAGCTTACTTACCTTGGCATAAATCTCGGTGGAACCTCCAAATCCAATACCGCCATTTACCGATGACGAGTTCTGCTCCTTCTAATGTTGAAGATTGAACACTAGAGAAGCACGCCAAGGCAAGCATATTAAGCAGGTTTTATTTAAAGGTAATAATACAGACTTCTCCCGGCAGGAAGAAGGGGGCCATGGCTGATGTTCTAAAGTCCCAAGAAGTGAGTGTGCCCTACATCTTTTATAGGTTAAGGTCCCTTTTGTTCTCCAGTTTTCTCCCCCCTTATCTCTCTTTCCTGCCTACGTGACGAGACCTGGTTTTGCATTAAGTGAGAAGCCATGGGCAGGAGGAGGGCCAAGGTGATTCAGGCAGATAAGGGCCCAGGGGGCATTAATTAGCAGCTCCTTGCTTGCAGTCCTTGATAAAGGCAGGTAAATTTGGTCATCAATGGGCTCCGGAGATCCTTGACATTCCATTCTTCCAGGGGCAGTCTCCAGCTTCCAGAGGCAGATGACTTCATGGCTTCATTTCTTCGAATTGATCCGATTTCCTATTTCTACACTAACTACCTGTCCTTAATTCTGGCTTCACTATCATTGGAGATTTTTCTTCTTTTAAAAAAAAAAAATTCCTAATCTATGTGACTGAAGGTCTCGTGTAGTGTCTCTAACATAAAGTGTCCTTCACAGAAGAGAAAAGAAGAAACAATTTCTCTCACAGACACCTATTACATTTCAGGAGAAATGAGTTAGACTCTTGGTGCAGTTATGTATTGATCAATTCAACTTCCTGGAGAAAAGCTAAGAGAGGTGAGGGGAATTGACCCCTTCTCCAGGTACTAGACTTTGACCATAACGTTTTTGTAATTTCATTTCACTACAAGGTCTGGTTTTGCCATCACTCCTTCACTCAAAAAATATGAAGAAAATGTTATCTGTGTATTACGGGTGAAAAAAAATGAAAGTAGTGAGAAATTAAGGAGTTTCCTGATATCCTTGCAATTTGTATGTATGTTTATGCTTGCTTTTTTGTACCAGTGATTGAACTCAGAGGTGCTTAACAATTAAGCCACATCCCCAGCCCATTTTTTATTTTACATAGAGGCAGGATCTTGCTGAGTTTTTTTAATTCTTCACAAAGTTGTTCAGGCTGGCTTTAAACTTTCCATCCTGCCTTTACTTCTCAAGCTTTTGGGATTACAGGCTTGTGTCACCATGACTGGCAGCCTTGCAATTAATTAGCAGAATATCAAGGGTGAAACTCAGGGCTTATGTTAGTCATGGGCCTCTTCAGAGTAAAATCCTCATCATTTTTTATGTATAGGAGCTGATCCAAATCAAGAATAAACTCGTTTGAGAAAGGAGATGGATGTCGGAAGTCAAGTCTTTCACCTAATTCCTGTAGCTAAAGCACCTTGTGGGATTTGCTTTCCAGGTTTTTCAGTGGGTCTTGCCTTTCATTTTTATTGTGATGAAACTTTTTCTTAAATATCTTTTTAGTAAGTGTTCAAAATTTTTTTCTAAATTCCAGAACATAGCAAAAATGAACTTAATGAAAACAATCCATCTGAGATCCATGGAAAATTTCTTCACTGAAGAGAGTATGCATGGTTCTTTTTGGCATTGCCAAATTCCATTGTAAGTGTGAATGCCTTATATTTATATTACAAATAGCATATAGAGAGAGGCAGCCCTCTTCATTGTTGTTAATGAAGTAGAGATAATTTCTAGTCATAACAATTTGCTTTAAGGATCATACCAGTTGCTATTATTGAAAGATTTGTAGTTCAGTGTTTCTCCATGGTTCCATGGTGGAGGACAATCTTTAAACAATTCCAAACTGTTGTAGAATAATGTACATAATTAAAACAATCAGGGAAGCAAACAAGGAGATGAAAGAGCAAATGCAGGCATTGAAGGAGGAGATGAAAGAGCAAATGCAGGCATTAAATAATCACACCAATCAACAGTTAAAAGACCAAATATGGGAAGAAAGAGATCATTTCAATAAAGAGTTAGAGATATTGAAAAAAAAGCAAACTGAAATCCTTGAAATGAAGGAAACAATAAACCAAGTTAAAAACTCCATAGAAAGCATAACCAATAGGATAGAACACCTGGAAGACAGAACTTCAGACATTGAAGACAAAATATTAAATCTTGAAAACAAAGTGACCAAACAGAGAAGATGGTAAGAAATCATGAACAGAATCTACAAGAATTATGGGATATCATGAAAAGGCCAAATTTAAGAATTATTGGGATTGAGGAAGGCTTAGAGAAACAAACCAAAGGAATGAACAATCTATTCAATGAAATAATATCAAAAAATTTCCCAAATCTGAAGAATGAAATGGAAAACCAAGTACAAGAAGCTTATAGTACTCCAAATGTACAAAATTACAACAGACCCACACCAAGGCACAATATTATGAAAATAACTAACATACAAAATAAAGACGGAATTTTAAAGACCGTGACAGAAAAGAATCAAATTACATTCAGGGGGAAACCAATAAGAATATCAGCAGATTTTTCAATCCAGAACCTAAAAACTAGAAGGGCCTGGAACAACATTTACCAAGCCCTAAAAGAAAATGGATGCCAACCAAGAATCTTAACCCAGCAAAACTCACTTTCAGATTTGACGACGAAATAAGATCCTTCCATGATAAACAAAACCTAAAGGAATTTACAAAATGATAGCCAGCATTACAGAACATTCTCAGCAAAATATTCCATGAGGAAGAGATGAAAAACAACGATGCAAATCAGCAACAGGAGGAACTAGCCTAAAGGAATAGCCAAATAAAGAGAAACCAAATCATGTCAAAAAACAAAAATGAGTCAAATGACTGGGAATACAAATCATATCACAAAAATAACCCTGAATGTTAATGACCTGAACTCATCAATCAAAAGACATAGACTGGCAGATTGGATTAAAGAGAAAAATCCAACAATATGCTGCCTGCAAGAGACTCATCTCATAGAAAGAGATACCCATAGACTAAAGCTGAAAGGATGGGAAAAAACATACCATGCACACGGACACAGCAAAAAAGCTAGAGTATCCATCCTCATTTCAGATAATGTGGACTTCAAGCCAAAACTAGTCAGAAGGAATAAAAAAGGACATTACGTACTGCTTAAGGGAAGGATAAATCAGCAGCAAGACATAACAATCATAAATATCTATGGCCCAATCAGTTGCTCATCCTTGTATGTCAAACAAATCCTTCTCAATTCCAGAAATCAAGTAGACCACAACACAATAATACCAGGTGATTTTAACACACGTCTCTCACCACTGGATGGATCTTACAAACACAAGTTGAATAAAGAAACCATAGATCTCAATAAAACAAACAACAATTTAGACTTAACAGACATATATAGAATATACCATCCAACAAAGAACGAATATACTTTCTTCTCAGCAGCACATGGATCCTTCTCTAAAATAGACCATATTTTATGCCACAATGTTACTGTTAGCAAATACAAGAAGATACAGATACTACCTTGTATTCTATCAGATCATAATGGATTGAAATTAGAAATAAATGACAGAATAAAAAACAGAAACTTCTCCAATACCTGGAGACTAAATAATACACTATTATATGATGAATGGATAACAGAAGATATTAGGAGGAAAATAAAAAAATTCTTAGAAATAAACGAGAACAAAACACATCATATCAAAATCTCTGGGACACTATGAAAGCAGTACTTAGAGGAAGATTTATTTTTTGGGGTGCATTCAACAAAAGAAGTAAAAATCAACAAGTAAATGACTTAACACTACAGCTCAAAGCCCTAGAAAAAGAAGAGCAGACCAACACCAAAAGTAGTAGAAGACAGGAAATAGTTAATATCAGAGCCAAAATCAATGAAATTGAAACAAAAGAAACAATTGGAAAAATTAACAAACTAAATAGTTGTTTCTTGGAAAAAATAAAAAAAAAATTGGTCAACCCTTAGCCACACTAATAAAGAGAAAGAAGGAGAAAACTCAAATTACTAAAATTCAGAATGAACAAGGAAATAACACAACAGACATGAGTGAAATACAAAATATTATTAGAAGCTATTTTGAAAATCTATACTCCAACTAAAGAGAAAACCTCAAAGACATCAACAAGTTTCTAGAGACAAATGTATTACCTAAACTGAACGAGGAAGGTATATACAACTTAATTAAATCAATTTCAAGCAATGGAATAGAAGAGATCATCAAAAGCCTACCAACAAAGAAAAGTCCAGGACCAGATGTATTCTCAGCCGAGTTCTACAAAACCTTTAAAAAAGAACTCATTCCAATACTCTTCAAAGTATTCCATGAAATGGAAGAGGAGGGAACCCTCCCAAACTCATTCTATGAAGCCACTATCACCCTGATAACTAAACCAGACAGAGACACATCGAGGAAAGAAAATTTCAGACCAATATCCTTAATGAACATCGACGCAAAAATTCCCAACAAAATTATAGCAAATCACATACAAAAACATATTAAAAAGATAGTGCCCCACGATCAAGTGGGTTTTATCCCAGGGATGCAAGGTTGGTTCAACATCCAGAAATTAATAAATGTCTTTCACCACATCAACAGACTTAAAGTTAAGAATCACATGGTTATTTCAATAGGGGAAGAAAAAACATTTGATAAAATACAGCAACCCTTCAAGCTCAAAACACTAGGAAAAATTGGGGTAGTGGGAACATTCCTTAACATTGTAAAGACCATCTACGCCAAGCCCATAGCCAATATCAATCAAAGTGGTGAAAAACTGAAAGCATTCCCCCTAAAAACTGGAACAAGGCAGGGATGCCATCTTTCACCACTTTTATTCAACATCTTCCTTGAAACTCTAGCCAGAGCAATTAGACAAACCAAAGAAATTAAAGGGATACAAATTGGAAAAGAAGAACTCAAACTATCCCTGTTTGCTCATGACATGGTTATATATTTAGAAGAAGCTGGAAATTCCATCAGAAAACTTTTAGAACTCATAAGTGAATTCAGTAAAGTAGCAGGTTACAAGATCAATGCTCATAAATCCAATGCATTTTTATACATAAGTGATGAATCTTCAGAAAGAGAAATTAGGAAAACTACCCCATTCACAATACCATCAAAAAAAAATAAAACACTTGGGAATCAATCTCACAAAAGAGGTGAAAGACCTCTACAATGAGAACTACAGAACACTAAAGAAAGAAATTCAAGAAAACCTTAGAAAATGGAAAGATATCCCATGTTCTTGGATAGGTAGAATTAATATTGTCAAAATGGCCATACTACCTAAAGTGCTATACAGATTGAATGCAATTCCAATTAAAATCACACTGATGTACCTTACAGAAATAGAGCAAGGAATCATGAAATTTATCTTGAAGAATAAAAAACCCAGAATAGCTAAAGTTATCCTCAGTAGAAAGAGAGAAGCAGGGGTTATCGCAATACCAGATCTTCAACTCTATTAGAAAGCAATAGTAAGAAAAATGGCATGGTATTGGTACCAAAATAGACAGGTAGATCAATGGTACAGAATAGAGGACATGGACACAAACCCAAATAAATACAATTTTCTCATACTAGACAAAGGGTCCAAAAATATGCAATGGAGAAAAGATAGCCTCTTCAACAAATGGTGCTGGGAAAACTGGAAATCCAAATGCAACAGAATGAAATTAAACCCCTATCTCTCACCCTGCACAAAAATAAACTCAAAATGGATCAAGGACCTCGGAATCAGACCAGAGACCCTGCATCTTATAGAAGAAAAAGTAGGTCCAAATCTTCAACTTGTTGGCTTAGGATCAGACTTCCTCAACAGGACTCCCATAGCACAAGAAATAAAAGCTAGAATCATCAAGTAGGAAAGATTCAAACTAAATAACTTTCTCTCAGCAAACGAAACTATCAGTAATGTGAAGAGAGAGCCTACAGAGTGGGAGAATATCTTTGCCACTGATATTTCAGATAGAGCGCTAATTTCCAGAATCTATAAAGAATGCACAAAACTCTACACCAAGAATCCAAATAACCCAATGAACAAATTTGCTAAGGAAATGAACAGACACTTTACAGAAGAAGTTGTACAAGCAATCAACAGATATATAAAAAAAGTTCAACATCTCTAGTAATAAGAGAAATGCAAATCAAAACTACTCCAAGATTCCATCTCACCCCAATTAGAATGGCGATAATCAAGAACACAAGCAACAATAGGTGTTGGCGAGGATGTGGGGAAAAAGGTACACTCATACATTGCTGGTGGGACTGCAAATTAGTGCAGCCACTCTGGAAAGCAGTGTGGAGATTCCTCAGAAAGCTTGGAATGGAACCACCATTTGACCCAGCTATCCCACTCCTTGGCCTATACCCAAAGGACTTAAAATTAGCATACTACAGAGATACAGTCACATCAATGTTCATTGCTGCTCAATTCACCATAGCAAGATTGTGGAACCAACCTAGATGCCCTTCAGTTGATGAATGGTTAAAGAAACTGTGGCATATATATACAATGGAATATTACTCCACCATGAAGAATGATAAAATTATGGCATTTGCAGGCAAATGGATGAAACTGGAGAATATCATGCTAAGTGAGATAAGCCAATCTCTAAAAACTAAAGAACAAATGATCTCGCTGATAGCTGATGAGGACATATAATGAGTGGTGGGAGGGGTTAGCATTAGGTTTAGGGTTAGTGATAAGGAGGGTGGTAAGAATGGAGGAAGGAAGGACTGTATAGAGGAAAAAGAGTGGTGGGAGGAGTGGTGGGGAAGGGAAAAATAACAGACTGAATCAAACAACATTACCCTTGTAAATTTATGATTACACAAATGGTATGCCTTGACTCCATGTACAAATAGAGAAACAACATGTATCCCATTTGTTTACAATAAAAAAAAGTCATGGTAAGTTCTCTAGAAGGTGGGTTGTTATAAAATGAGATCACCCCATATGCTTGGCCTCTTCTGCATGTTGCTTATTCCCTTTCTGTTTCTCCAACATGTTACAACATTGCCAGGGTTTCCTTTCCAGGACCGATTTACCATATTTTGTAGACTCTTTAGTTGCAATAATTGTGATTTAAATAAACAATTTTTTATAAAGTACTCAAATTAAGTTATTTTGTTTTAGCAGCACCAAATTCACTAGTACTCCACCGTCCTTCTTGGCTTTTTATTCTCTAGACAACAAGCCCATCCAACAGCTTACCCCAATCCTGTTATGTTCTTTCATCTTAGCTTACAGTTTACAGTTGCTTCTTCACTCTGGACCCCTTTGGCTCCTTGTATTTTTACTTCCAGTTGTCTCCTGATGTTTCATGGCTGAGCTGAGCTCATCTTTCTCCCCAGGCAGGGTGAAATATTCTATCTCCCAAACATCAGCAATTAGGACAGAACCTTGATGCAACACAGAGAAGAAATATTACAGTCATTCTGCATGATTAATGACTGCTCATGGGTCAAAGTCCCAGGCATTATCATTGGACTCCCATCTATCCATGTAGACTGAATGACTGACTCCTTTCATACACTCAGGCAGGAACAACAAATGAGCTTAGGAGACTTATCTTGGTTCAGAATTCTTTCTGAAAACCATACAACAGCTTCCCAGTCATGCTATACAAAGGCAAAATATTATACTTTGTAGTAGTAGGAATTTTTCAGAAAGTTAGTAAAATTGAATTTACAATATCAAGTGTTCATAATGGTTCATAATATGAGTTCTTGTTGGATGCCAGGTTACTTTGAAGGCCAACCAGAATCTTGTTTATCAGAAATAATTTTCATAGACAATTAGATACACATGCAAATATTTAACTACAAGGTGATGCTTATGCCACTGAAACACATTGGATCAACAAGTTACCACCTGCTGGCAGAGTCAGTTTATCACCTGATATTTTTGCAGCTGAATTCTCCCACCTTCTCCACATTCTGGAAATACAAATAATAGGGGTAATGTATGGAGTGCTTATTACTGGTCAAACTATTTGCCTTCGCGTTTATTTCTCATGGTCACTTCTAATGGTAAAAATGTGGGGAAGTGCCCCTAAATCAAGTTGTAAGGGAGGCCAATGCTGGAGACACACTAGTGGCATGTGCTTTTCTCACATCAATTTTCCAAGTTCCTAAGAGAACATGAATTACTGGGTTGGCTAAACATGCTCAAACACTTGCTGTACTTTATATGGATTTGCAATAATTCTGCATTTCATGTAAATTGTGAATATTTTGGGGCTAGGAATTTAGTTTATGGGAGAGTGCATATCTGCATGTGTGAGACCCTGGATTAAATCCCCAGCACTGAGAAAAAAATATATTAATATTGCCAAAAATCTATTATTCCAAACATTAAGTTTCACCCTACATTAAAAAATGAATGCTAATGTGTATATCAATACACACAGAAATATGCACACACACACACACACACACACACACACAGAATACACACACAGAAATCATATTCATGGAAAACTGTAATGAAGCCCAAATTCTCTCTGATTTTATCTTTGTTCCTGAAGAAGCAAATAACAGGAGATTCTGCACAGTGTGCATGCATGAGAACTTAGAAAGGAGTAGCAAGCCTGACTGTCTTGTTTGCTAGTTTGCAACCCTCAGCTAGCTAACCCCCTGAGTCTCTTACTCCAGAAAAATTTAGAGGAAGCACTATTCTCCTGATGAGGGTGGAGCATCACTGCAGTAGAAGCAACACAATGCTCACTTCCTTCCTTTGAGAGAGAAAGTGCAGCTCTCCAGATTGAACTTGGTTAGGGCTCCTAGGCCTGAGTGGCACTGTTATCTATTTCTCTAGAATTCTCTGTTGGAGTGTCTCTAAAATCAATGCATGTCTCCTGAGATATTTTTAAATTAATATGACACATTATGAGAAACAGAAAGACTGGTTCCATTTTTAAAATACAGTATTTATATTTAAATATAAAATGACTTGTGATGTAAGAAAGATCCACAGCTGTTTGAAAAAAGGGAAGTAAGAAGGAACATCCCCTCACCTGACGAACAGAAATAAACTGTGTACATGCCAAAGGCACTCAATCCAAGGGTACTTTCCTGCCCCAAGGAAATGAAGGGAGGTGGGCCCAACTAAATTTATGTTTCTTTCTTTCTTTCTTTCTTTCTTTCTTTCTTTCTTTCTTTCTTTCTTTCTTTCTTTCTTTCTTTCTTTCTTTCTTTCTTTTCTTTTCTTTTTCTTGTACCAAATATTTAACCCAGAGGTGCTTAATCACTGAGACACATCCCAAGCCCTTTTTTATATGTAAATTTTATTTTGAGATAGTATCTTGCTGAGCTGCTTTCAGCCTAAGATGCTATGGTTGGCTTTGAAATTTCAATCCTTCTGTCTCATTGTCTTTTTAATTACACATGAAAGACAGTAAAACAAAAGCAATTTAAGGGACTATTGTGCACCCAATAACACTCAAATAAGGATTATGCCAAAGCCCTTCTGTCTTGAGCAGTGAGTAAGAGAGGAATCAAGTTTGGTTCCAACAAGTGAAATTTATTCATGCAATGCACACTCAACTTAACATTCCTAATAATAGCAAATTACAAATACATTGAAGATTCACTTTCTTATTTACCTAGAGTCTAATCCCCATGGACTTACTCAATGCAACATCTTTTAGCCAAGAAGTCAGTCAACAAGATCGAGGGAATTCTTCTCAACCATAGTCTCTTTCAGCTCCTCAGATGTCTTTGTATGTCCTCAGGTACCTGACAAGCTGAAGGCTGGATGGCAGTCATCATCATAATAGAGGGGGTCAGTCATCTGGCCTTGATAACAATGGTCGGTCAGCGATCAGCTATAGTGTGGGCAAAAGCCAGGGCACTCAAATGACAAAGTGACATGGAGTACTCTGGTCCTGGTGCTGCTGACAGTTTTCTCCAAAAGTCCAGGGGTTTAAGTAATGATTTTCAGCCCAGTCATGCTCTGGTCTTCATTGATAAAGACCAAAACACGACTGTACTATACCACTCAAACACCATGCAAATCATAGATAAAGTTTCATATTGGCATTGTTCTGGAGTGTCATCCTGTGATACACAGCAAGTATGTCACCAGGAACCTTTTGGATTTTAGTTTTACAAGTCCAGGCAAATACCAAGTACTTATTATTACTATATAACACATAATTATAGCAATTTCTATTATTTTCTTGTCTCATTATGGTCCACCTCCAGGCTCCCATGGGGTTCCACATATGTTGTAAGATCCCATGAGTGCCTAGATGTAATGTTATGTATGTATGTAAGGTTTCATATCATAGAAATTGTTTTCAGAAAAATTAATATGAGTCCAAAAAGGGTGACTGCAAAGATATAAAATTTATGATAGATATTTCAAAAGGGTTTTCATGAAACACTATTTCAGCATGGCCAAAAATATAGTTTTGATTAATCCATATAATACTTGGAGAATTCAAGCTCATTTAGCACATCAATCAAAATCAGTCCACCACACATCTCTCTTTCCTTGTTATTGATGTTGTTTAGTTGGACTCTGAGGGATATGTATTTTCTGGTGGGATTCATGAGTGTTTGTACAGATTGATGAGTAACAGGTATAAATCTAGGTGCATTTCTTGTTTCCATCAGTCTCCATGGTGGAAAAATAACTCCATGTTTCAAGTGTGCTGTATCAACCTTTTTGTTGCAGTAATGCCTCCCCTATCAATGAAGAAGGAAGTTGTGCTGTTTCTCTTATGTAGTATTCTCAAAGATTCATTTTGTATGTTTATGATTTGACATATTTCAATGATATTCCCTCAGTGAGGTCAATTTCATTATGTAAGATGTTGTGTAATACCATATCAATGACATACCATTCAGTGTCAAATCCTGGAAGTACCGTATTAAAATAATATGAAAATTTACCACTCTGTGTTACATGTTTCCATGACAAGAAGTTTATTCCTGTAGTGAGCCACCAGGATAGGGACCTGTTGTCTGCTTCTTTGATTTTGTAATGTACAATAGAGTCATCCATCCAATTGCATGTTGGATTAAGGTTAAAAAAGCTTCCATGGATTCACAGATCCATGTAGCTCAATTTTGTTACAGTGGGTTTAAGTTTGACTGGTGTGTCACATTGTATTTTATAGGTTTTCTTCACTACTGATTGGTTACATAAATCTCAGAGTATGTCATAATATGATACATTTGTGGTTCCAATGTTGCTATGTGGCAGATGGATGAGTGTGGGAATGGAAGTTGGCAATTCCCATGTAGGGTTAATTATGTATGTTATCTCATAGAGTGTTGTTATGTTGTAATGAAACAACAGGGATGAAGGATGTAAATGATAATGTGGTGTTGTCTCTGACATTGGAGGATTTGAGTCAGTAGTGGTGGGTATCCTCATAAAACCAATTTGTATGGGGAGCTTGTTGACTATCCAGATGGGATATTTCTCCTTTGGGATGGTTGTGTGTGGGTCTTCATTTCACAGAGATGTTCTGTTGTGGAAGTAAAAGTGCATTAAGTTCCATGTATAGTTTCCTGATAGTACTTTCCTGGTCTCATTCCAGTTTATCCAGTGCCACCAATGCCATGTAGTACTATTATTTATGGTGGTTCTTGAATGTGTGTTGGTAATGGCTGTCCAGCAGGATCCTTTTTCATTATGAACACTGGTTAGGCTGATGGAAACATTGTTCACTGACAGGTACAAGTCTGTTGAAGAATTATTCAAAGAGTTACCTGGATATATCATGAAAGTTGGATGGAAAATATGTTTTAGTGAGTCTGAAGATATAACAGTGTCCTCATAGGGATATCTTGTTATTACCCATAAACACATTTTGACATGTAACAAAGTATCTTAACTTCTTTATGCAAATGTATCAAGCTGTAACTAGTACAGAGTATCATTGTGCTTCAAGTCTTCATTTTCTGTTGCATTGGTATGTGCAAAAATTGACCTCATGCAATAATATTAATTTATTTCTTCTGAGCACTTCTTTTGCACTTGATCCTTGTATAGCTTGGAAGGAAATGGTTATGGTATTGGATCTGTAAGTATCAGAGGCACTCTTTGTGTATGGGTCCCTAGAGCCATAAATTTTCACCAATTGCTTGTTGGAGGGAAAGAGATGTTTACTGTAAGATCCGTCTATATGCATTGAGCATTTCAAAATATCCATAAGTTGGGAGGTTGGGGAAATCGGCAACACAGATGAATTTTGCCATTAGTTTACTTTCATTCCCATTATTAGGACACACAGAATATGGGTCATTACATACTGTATACTCAGAGAGTATTTTTTTGTATGTTGCATATTTGTTCCAGAAGAGTTAGTTAAAACTGTATGGTTATAAAGCCAAAGATTATGTCTCCAGTATTCTGGTACATGTCCTTCCACTTCCGTGTATCCTTTGTAAAATCATTGTATGATGTGATATTCTTTATTATAAAACTTGGAGCCTTGTGATATTCAAAATGAGTAGTGGTAGAGGAAGTCATAGTAATACTTCTGATGTAGTATGACTCAGAATAAGTGTGACTAAATTTGTGGTTAAAAGATGGATTCCCAAGGGACATATTGTGTAATTAATGAACTTTCCACAGGTGTGTGTGTTGGTGCTGTGTTCTTCACTGCACTTTCTGTGGGTGTGGCACCACATAAAGTGTATGGTTATCATGAAGTTTACATATGATAATGAGTCACTAGGATTTGTATACTTTTGCATAGATATTTTATGAGGTATGTCATACTGAGGCCAAATCTTTGAGTTTTGTGAGTTTCAACTCAGTTTCCTACAGATTTCCAAACTGATGTGACAGGTCCTTGTCCAATGATGTCACCACAATGCAATGTTGAGTCATCGCTAGAATGTATGAGGCATTTATCTGTCAGTATTCTTTGTTTCTCTTTACTCAGGACATTGCATGTAACTTAGTGGGAAAAAAGTTTCAAATGGGGAGAGTCTGTGTAGTCTGGGTCTGTTATTTAATTCATTTACTGCTATTAAGATTGCCTGATTGAGTAGTGTATTCGAGAGTAATCATTTTCAGTAACCCATTGAAGCATTTTATATAACCTGATTCTGTGGGATTATAGACTACATGAAAATCTCATTGAATGTCTAATACTTCTGCTAATTTTTGTGTAAGTTTTGTGATAAAATGGGATCCTTGATCTGATGCAAAAATACATGGCAGGCCATATGCAGTGCACCATGACCATATTGTAAGTATAGTAGAAAGTTGGTTTGGTTTTGATGCCTGTTTTGCCAATCCTAGGCCAGAATGAGTGTCTACCTTTGTGCATACATAGTGGTATGATCTAATTGGTCATAGAAAGTGTATTTGAACTATATAGTTGAAATGTCTTGGTGAAGATGTGTGGGACAGTGGATTTCTTCTAAATCTTGTAGCTGCATTCGGGCAGTTTGGACATGTGATAGTGTCAGCACAAGCCTTCCATGATGGTTTGAGATCCCATCTAAGATTCCAAATGTATAAAGCATGCTTACCTATGTGACCCAATATTTTATGAATTTCCATCAGCTCTGGTTTAGTAATAATTAATTCCTGAAGTTCAATGCATTCTATCTCTCACTGTGGTGATCAATGCAATTTTAATTTAGTATCCCACCTCTTTGTCACTGCCCAAGATTTCCTATTTACTAGTCTGAGTGTTGCTATTTTGGAAAACTTATCAACTATATCATTATTTTTAGAGTTCTCATCTAATTTTCCAGTTATGGGCATCAACATGTGAAACAAATATTTTAATGGGTGCATCTGTCAAATAATGCCATATAACTTTTCCACATACATGTTTATTATTGATTTTGAAGTTGGTGTTTCCATTTTGCTGGCCAGATAGCTAAACTATTGCAAGCATACCATGTCAGAAAATTTGTGTATAATTTTATCATTACGTTTCTGACCAAGTTCCACTACCAATTTTACTGCATGTATTTCTGCTATCTCTGTCGAGGCATCCACTCCCTGGTCAGCTAAAACTTGTCTGAAAACTGCAGTTTTCCAGTGCACTTTCCCATTTTTAATAACACAGGATCCATCAATGAATTAGCAGTTATGATGCTTGTTTTCTGTACCCCATTTTGCAATGGGATTCCATTTTTCTGGTACCAGTTTTACAGGTACAGTAAATAATGGCATTGCTGCCAGTTCTTTCATTAGTCTGGCTGTACCTTAAAGGATTTCACCAATGTTTCTTCTAGGGAATTTTGTAGGTATCATTTCCAATGTAGAACTTTAGGTTCCATCAGTAGTCCTTGAGGGGATGCTTCCTCCATCTTAATCCAGTCCAGTATAGGTACTGATGTTTGGACTATAAGATAGTGGTTATTAACTGAGAAACTGAAGTGTTTTATTGCATCACATAATGTCCAAGTCAATTTTTCAAATAACAAATATCTGTTGGGTGCATATGGAAAGAATTTGCAATAGAAGCCAAATGGTTTATTCATTCCTGACTGTTGACATAAATTATCCA
Organism: Sciurus carolinensis; assembly: GCF_902686445.1. Taxonomy (NCBI): domain Eukaryota; kingdom Metazoa; phylum Chordata; class Mammalia; order Rodentia; family Sciuridae; genus Sciurus; species Sciurus carolinensis. The sequence goes on along the minus strand of NW_025920220.1, from coordinate 207,877 downwards.
ATTACCATAATCATTTAAAAAGAGTATGTCAATTACCAAAATTTCTGAGTCCTTTAGGATATATAATTTAGAAAACTTTTGCAAATAGTTGACTAATGTTTGGAAAGCAAATTGTTGGGCACATCCCATTCAAAATCTGCTCCTTTTCATGTTACCTTTTATATATGTTGTAAAATTAATTGTAGAAAGGGAGTGTGTTGGCACCAATATCTGGATAGGCCTATGATGTGTTTGACTGCAGTTTTGTCCTTAGGGGTTGGGACTTGTACTATTTTATTGATTACTGAGTCTGTTACTTGAGGGCCACCGTTGGTCCGTAGTACGCATAAGAACTTTGCTGATTTTGCTGGGTCTTGAATTTTGTCCTTATTTATCATCCATCCATTGTTAGTAAGGGTGTGGAAAATCAAGTCCATGGCTTCTTTCACCTTTCATTCTTCATGTCCTATGATTAAGATATCCACACAAGTAAGAATCTTGATTAATTTATCTAGTTTATCAAATAGTATGGTTCATTGTATGGCAGCATGTGCAATAATGGTACTCTTTTTATATCTGTGGGGATCTCTCTTAAATCTGTATTATGTAGCATTTCATGTAAACATGGTAAGTTCTCTAAATGCAGTAGTTAATGAGATGGAGAAGAATATGTCAGAGAAATCAATGGCAGAACAATAATTGGGGTTGAAGTTCTTAATTTCCTTCAATATATGGAAGGGATCCTGGCATTTGTGGGCTTAATTTGTTCATATTTTGATAGTCTATTGTAAATCTCCATTTGCCATTAGGCTTTTTTACTGGCCATACAGGGCTATTATAGTTAAAGGATTGAGTTTGTTCAATTATATCTTTTGCTAGAAGATCCTCTAAGGTTTCAATGATTTCTGCATGTCCACACTTGAGGGGATATTATTTTGTATATGAAGGAGAAATTGAAGGTAGCACTACTGGTTCAATTTTTACTGTTGCTAAAGTAAAACATCCCTTCAGCAATTTAAGTGGAATCCATGCCTCAAATATTCTTGGAATATTGTCCATTTCTAATATTGCTGGTGGAGCTTCGGTCATTAAGGTGTTAGTTTTGATAGGTTCTCTATTAAAGAGTCAAATTGTTATGGGAATGACATGCCCAGTTAAAATGGAGCCTGATACTCCCATTACATTAGTAGTAGAAACTTTTCATAATGTACAGTTAAATAGAGACTGTATTATGGTAATTCCACTTGCTGTATCTACTAGAAAACTGATGTCTATGAAAAATGTTACAAGTGAATAAAACATATGGCTTGTTGTCATTTGGAAATTATATGACTGCTGGGGTGACCTGATATGCTAGTTTGGATGTTGGTTCACTCTCTTGTGAGGTTGCCATTGCCTCTGCTGATTTCCTGTTGGTCTTGGTCAATAAGGAGGGTGGGTATTCTGGTATCTGGGTCTTTGCTGTCTCTTCCCTAGCTGAGTACAGCTCTGGCCAGGGCCATGGTTGTTTTTTTGGAAAAATATTGCTAAATCTGCAGTTATACAAGAACTCTGCCTGTTGACATGGTCTTTGAGCAAATTGAGGTTGTTGTTGGAATTGACCCTTTTGTCTGGTAAATTGTGTGGCCAATGTAAATGGTGCCATCTTGGTAAAAGTTTTATTTTAGTTACCATAAAGGTAAATTTGTGCTGTCCCTGCAAGTCTCTGACCTGTTTAAACTACTCTACTATCTGTATTACAAACCCATGTCCTGACAATGCAGGTGTAAGCATTAACCACAAATGTTCTGGTGCCCCTTTTATTATGACGTGTCTTATTGCTGGTGTAAGTTTTATCCTAAAAGGCGTGATATTTCTATCATGCTCATATATCATGCAAATGACTCCTATTTTCCTACATAGCTTGACAGCTTTGTCAATGGTGCACCATCTGCATTGAGTTTCAAAAGAAGAATTTAAATTGAGTTTAGGCAATGCATGTCTCCATGCATTCGCAATCCACCCAAATAAGTTTCTAAATTCATCAGGTGATGCTTCCAGCATCATCTGTCAGGTCTTTTGTAAAACTGGGTGTTCTACAAAGTCAATTAGGTACCTCATTTTATCCATACTTAATCTAATGGTATTTGCACCTTTGTCCCAGAGTTTGTATAAGATATCTCTGTCTTTAGTTTTCCTCTGTGCAAAGTCTTGTCTACACTGTTGAATTTCACCACAAGTGAGTGCGCACATCTCAATCATACTTTCATTTATTTCTCCTGGTGTTCTAAAGAACGGTGTGACTGTGGTTTTCACAGTGCTATCAGGGTTGTTCTCACATATGTCCTGCAGGAACGGATTATTTTTACTTCTGACAATCATCTCTTGTACTAATTTTTTTCCCTCAAACTGTCAATATCAACATCATCAATAATTTTGCAAAAGATGCTTGGGACCTCCCTTTTATCTGCTCAATCTATTATAGGTTCTACTACATCAGAATTACTGAGAGGTATAGTTAATTTACTACCCTAATCATATTTAGATAATTTTCCCTGCACTATTTTTTCACATTTTCTGCATGGAGATTGAGGTTTCAATTCTGTCTTCTCAGGTTTTAAAGAAAGTTTGCTAAACTACTTATTCAAGCTAGATATCTTGCTCTTTTGAGTAAAATTCTCAATTCCCACAATTCAAATTCCCAAGCTAGTCTTGAAGTTTCATTTATGGATATAACAAGATCGTGTAACTAGGAATATATTTTGTGTAGAGTCAAGGTCAGGAGACACCCTGTGATGCCAAATCAACTTTTTGTACCATTATTATATAATTGTAAAAGCCTATGCATGTTAACAGAAATATCAGAGCTATCACTTTTGCCTCTACATGTTCATATCAGTTATGAGCCAGTTTCTCCACACTTCTGCCACATTGGGTTTCATGCTTGCATTTCTGCCACCTTGGGACTGAATCCCTTGCCAGTCTTAGGCCAATGGTCATGCCTTTTTGGGTTTCAGTGAGGTGAAACTTTTGATAGGCAAAACATGGGATTCAAAGAAAAAAGAATAAATCTCAATTACTCCAGCTAGCAACATTGACTGCCATAATTGGCACCTGCCAAATATGCCAAATATTGCAAGCAGTGAATTAGAGAGGAATCAAGTTTGGTTCCAACAAGTGGAATTTATTCATGCAATGCACACTCAACATTCATAATAATAGCAAGTCACAAATACAGAGAAGATTCACTCCCTTATTCACCTAGCATTCAATCCCCATGAACTTATTCAATGCAACATCTCATAGCCCAGAATTTAGTCAACAAGACCAAGGAAATTTTTGTCAACCATAACCTCTCTCAGCACCTCAGATGTCTTTGGATATCCTCGGGTGTCTGACAAGCTAGAGGCTGGATGGCAGTTGTCATCATGGGTGAGGTGGTCAGCCATTTGGTCTTGGTGTCAATTGTTGATCAGCAATCAGCGATAGTGTGGACAGCAGCCAGGGCAGTCAAAAGACAAAGCAACATAGGGTGCCGTGGTCATCGTGCTGCTGATAGTTTTCTCCAAAAGTCCAGGTGTTTAAATAGTAATTTTCAGCCAAGTCATGCTCTGGTCTTCATTGATAAAGACCAAAACATGACTACACTAGGAGCCACCACTCAAATCATAGATAAAGGTTCATATGAGAATTGTTCAGGAGTGTCATCCTGCCACACAGCAGGTATGTCACCAGGGACTTTTTATAATTTTAGTTTTACAAGTCCAGGCAAATACCAAATACAGCTTATTATTACTATATAACATGCAACTATAGCAATTCCTATTATTTCCTTGTCTGATTACATCTCTCCATAATTTCAAATAGACAGAACCCTCCATTGTTATGTCTTATGCTCCCTAGTTAAGAAAAATTTTCTCATGTGGTGTTCACAAAAATGTTCACAATTTTTTTTTAACACATACATCAGATGCTGACTTTTAAAAAATCCTGATTGACCACTTGAAAGTTAGAATAGATATTCCTCAAAAACTGGGACTGGAACCACCACATGACCCAGATATCCCACACCTTTTAATTTATTAAAAAGATCTAAAATTAGCATACTCTAGGAATGCAGTGACATCAATTTCTACAGTGGCATCATTCACAGTGGCCAAATTATGGAACCAACACAAGTACCCTTCAATAGATAAATGATAAAGAAAATGTTATATGTATGCACAATGGAGCATAATTCAGTCATAAGGGAATATTAAATTATTACATTATCTGCCAAAGGGATAGAACTGAAGACTAAAATGCTAAATAAAATAAGTCAAATGCAGAAAGTCAAAGGTTAAATGTTTTCTCTGATATGTGAAGGTAGACGAAAATAGGAAAGAGAGAGTAAAGAAACTTGGGGAGGGAGGATTCCTTCAAAATAGAAGAAAGATTAGTGAAGTAGGTGAAGCAAGTTGAGAGGAAGGGAGGAGGAACAGGATAAGGGGATAAAAAGTGTAATGAATCTGACCTAAATATTTGGTGTACATATATGAATACACAACAGTGAATCTCATCATTGTGTGTATCCACAAGGCACTAATTTAAAAAAATATAAATAAATAGCAGAAAGATCAGAAGAGAAGTGGGAATGGGGAAGGGAGAAGTGTGAAGGTAAGGAAACTGGTGGGTACTTAATTAGAACAAATCACATCCCATGTGTTTATAATTAATTATGTCAAATTAGCTGGGTATGGTGGCACATGCCTGAAATCCCAGCAGCTCAGGAGACTGAGGTAGGAGGATTAGAAATTTAAACTCAGCCTCAGCAACTTAGGGAGGCCCAAAAAACTTAATGAGACCCTGTCTCAAAATAAAATATAAGGACTTGGTTTATAGCTCAGTTTGTAGGGTGCTTGCCTCACATGAACAAGGCCCTTAGTGTAAACCCCAGCATCACCAAAAAAAAAAAAAAAATCATAACATTATGTATAGTTAATGTAAATTATTAAAATAAATAAAGTATACAAATAAAAAACATAAAATTAAAAAACCCTGCAAGATGTGAGCTTAGCTTTCAACATCAAATGCAGACTTTCACAAGTTTGAAAATAGGTGGCTGAGAAATGAAGTTATTGGGCAGTAAAATGCACATGTGCCATGCATTTTGTTGTTGAATCCACACATACAACTGGGTATGACAACTCACATTGACCAGACATCTGGAGGTTATTCCATGACACTGAGTACTTGAAACTTCAATGGATCTGCATGCAGAAGAAAGCACCTCTCCAATGCTCTATTATTTACTAGGCAGGTCAACTGAACTGTTCTCTCTTTTTTACTTATATGAGTCTTTTAATGTGTATATGTGACATCTTTATCAGGCAGAGACTGCTGTGCCAATACTTGATGAAATCAAGATGCTCTTAATTCTCTTTAAAAAATAACAATAATTCTTCACCTCTTTTATTTCTTATTTTATTTTTTTTGTGGTACTGGGGATCAAACCCAGGGCCTTTGCTTTCAAGGTAAGCACTCTATCAACTGAGCTATCTTCCCAGCCCTTCTGCACCCCTTTTAAATGACTGTGATAAATTAAGTATAATTTTAATAAAAATACAATATTCATAGCTGTCAATTGTGTAATTCTCCAAAATCTGGTATTATTTTCCATTAACATAATGAACCAAACATACAAGAACAGTGAAGGGAGCTGTCATGTATGTAGTGCTTACTCTTGATCAAACCATCTGCCTTCAGTTTATTTCTCATGGCCACTTCTAAGGATCACAAGTGAGCAGAGGCTGGGAGAGGCAAAGTCACATACTTGAGGTTACTCATTCAATGTCAAGCAATCTGACTCCGGAATATAAGAAGAGTCCCATGTGAAATATTAGCTTGTGAATTTAATCAAATTATGTTTGGAAAGCTTGGATGATTCATGTAGATGCATCCTCACAACTGGAGACATGCCTCAGGTGCCATGAACATGAGATATCATTCATTGTCATCCCAGGAACGGAGTCCAAGATTTTTCCTTATGCATAATGCCTAAGACAGAGACACAACAACACTTCTATTTGAATTTCAAGTAATTTTCTCCCACAGAGGTCAAATTAAGCTTTCCAATAGAATTTCAGAGATATGATTGAATGCAACAGAAGGATATCAGAGGCCTACTCTATTAGGATCAGAAAACCCAACCCCAATTGGTTTCAAATACAGAGCTTGATTACTCGCACAACAAGGTGTCCCAGGAGGATATTAATTTGTCAATATGGCATTGTCTTCAAGGATCTAATTCTGCCATCCACTGTGTAAACTTCACTGTAACTCTGGTCTCCTGGAGGTCCAAAGACTGCTGCCAAAAGCAATCTGCCATCAGATGGTGTGCTGTGCCATCCAGTTGGACTAGAAGATAGACTACTCTCACCCTGCATAAGAGAGACACTTCCCACACCAGAGTCTTCCAGGACTTTTCTGATTGCATCTGGCTAGATTACATGCTGGACTCAATTCAGCACATACTGTAACATGCAGACTCTTCCAGTCACATTTTCTGCCTCCACCAGCTGAACCATTGGGAATTAACAAAATCAGGTCCCTCAGGAAGAAAGAAGGGCAACTGGACACTGTGTGATTGGCCCCAAGAGCTACTGCAACTCCCAAGATAGCCTCTCTTGCTAATATGCACTCATGGCAGACAGTAAAAGAAGCTAGCATAACTGATGTAGCAGCTCTGTAGAAAGAGATTCACCATGGAGTTTCATAAGCCCATTCATCTGGGCCAAACCAACACCCACCATCACAGGGCCCTTCATCAGTCCTGTGGAGTTTCAGCATTTTTCTCAAGTGCTTTGCTGTAAGCACCTTAATAACCATTAATATGAAGTAAAGGTTGTGCTTCTTAGGACCACTGGACAAAGTCTGTGATATATTCCTCAGGAATTCTCCTGTTCTAATGCCTTTTCCCCATCTTTTTCTTGCCTTTCTGATTGTCCCATTTTAAGGGCTGAGTGACCCCATGGAAAATGTGCCTTTGGTTCTTTTAAACACAGGTATTTAAAAATCCTTGGCTTCTAGAAGCATTGTCATAATTTGGGAAACCTCTAGGCCTAGTTGAGTTTGGCTTCCTCACAAAGCATTTACAGATCACATAGACTGGATGGGGAACATCTGGGGTTCTTGCATTCAAGTCATCTTTTCTGTAGATTAGTAGTATTGATCACCTACCACCAGACCTGAGAGATAGTGTAGACCCAGTGACACTTTTATGAAGTTTGCTCTGAGGGCTTTGCCAAGAGAAGTGAATATGGCAAATCTGCCTTACACTCTTCACATATAAATCTTACATTTATTTTATTTACCCAAGCTTCAAACCTGTTTCTCCTCAAATTACCCATCTTAGGGATATTTTCTCTTTTTTTCCCTGTTGTGCATTTCTGCAAACAACTCAGACTATGAAGAGCAAGTAAGAGGCCCAACTTTTGGGAAGTTTGTTTATGTACTACAAAGACCTGGGATGTTATTCCACTGCTTTTAGGAGAGGATATTAGCCTTCTGGGTAAGAGAACTTGGAAAAAAAAATGACTGTACAGGAACAGGGGAAACAGGAACAGAGGGCACCTTCTAGGCAAGATGATAGAATATAGAAGCCATTACCTTTAGAAACTGGGATCATGACAGATAATGACATTTACCTCCAGGATATGGGTTTGTGGAATGGGGGTTTTGTGGAATGTGTTCAAGATACTAAAAGAGAAATAGAAGGCAGAAACAGATAGGTATATCTCCACTTGTTTTCCATACCCTGTATATCGCACGAGCTAACTCCTCACTGTGCCCATACTTTCCTAGACATATGTTTAACACTGCATGTATGAGAGTGTGTGAATGTGTGTGTGTATGTGTGTGTGTGTGTGTGTGTGTGTGTGTGTATTACTCTCCCCTCATGTTTGCAGTCTATTGAAGTTGAAGGCAGAAATCATAACAGATTCACATCTAAATCCAGTCCCAAACAAAACTTCAAACCTGATAGCTTCTGGTTAGGAGAAGGGTCTGCCCTTTCCTGATTTGGCCACATCCACAGAAAGAAAGGAGGTGAGGATCTATAAAAAAGCAAGAGATTCCCACACCCAGTATCATCTACTCTGGATCCCCGCTCCTCTCCTGAGTAGTCTATTATCTCTGTTCCTACTTTTAAATAAAAACTTGTTTTCTATGCTTGCCTCAGTTCTCTCAGGTATTATTCTTCAACATCTGGGGTATCCACTCCTGATTTCCAGTATAATAGGGAACAGAGAGTTGTGAGTGGTGGGAACACAAAGTTAAGAGAATAATTCTATACACTGGGACCACTGTACTGACCACGGCATGCTTTATTTTAGAAAAAACAATTTACCTGCTTCCCTGCCTGGCCTAAGTGGATGGTCTATGTCACATTCCTGAGCAAACTACCTACATTATGCAAGAAAAATGGTGACCTGAAATAATGTTGATAAGAGTGATTCAAATTATTCTGAAGAGGGAAACTTTTGTAACACTTTCAACAGACCAGATCTTGAAAATCAGAACAATAAAGATAATTTACAAGAACTTATGGTTAAGAATCCAATAGAAGCAGTCAGCATGGGTGAACATGACTTAGAAATTTTATGGCAGTGAGGATGTAACAGTTTGGTGTCATCCAGCTGTCAGTCAAAAGTCAAAATTGTACCTGGGAAGGACTCTCTTGAAAGTTCCTTGGATTCTTCCAATGAAACTAGAGTGCAGAAGAGGCACACTCTCTCTTTTCTCTGAAGGAATACACTCTCTCTTGAAAGTGTCCTCTTTTCCTTGTAATGTCTCTTCAATAAAATCATTCCTGTTACTCTGAGTGATATGACTAAAATCTTTCTGATTTGATTGCAAGAATCAGGATTGAAGGTGGGTCTTTGCACTCCCTCAGTTTCCAAGAAGTCACCAGCCCTATAACCACTAAGTATTTTAAAGCGTTTCCATGATCTGCATTGATCTTGCTTCAGTTACAGTGTCAAGCTTTGACTTTTCCAACTCTCCATGAAAAGTCAGAGGGAGAAAGTATAAGAGCTAACCACCAGGACTGTCCTTCTCCTCTGCATAGTAAATGACTCAGTTTATGTAGTTCTTTTTTTTTTTTTTTTTTTTTTTTTGGTGCCAGGGATTGAAAAAGCACTCTACCAACTGAGCTATCTACCCAGCCCTTATGTAGTTCTTAATTTGCATTGTAGGTTTATTGAATGATTTGCTTGAAAATAGAATATATTTCTGGTTACTAACATGCCTACTGACAAAATTATATATATAATACAGAAGAAAGGCAAGGATTTTCAGAAAAAATTCATTCATTGGACACAATAGGCACAGTGCTAACATTACATGAATTTTTTAAATTTTGAAATCTAAAGAAAAATAAATGAATATAATATGTCCTGGATTATATTTATCTTCTTTCAAGTTCAGAAGAAAAATGTAACTTACAACTTCTGAATAGGGAAGTGCATATGAAAGCAGAAACAATTCTTTAGGAGTCTTGAAAGATTTATTCCAACACATGACCCAAATTAGGTAATTCTCAAGGCTTGTACAGATTTAATTTTTTTCAAACATTGTTATTAGTGCATCATAGTTGTACATAATGCTCAGATTTGTTATGTATTTGTACATGCACACAAACAATATTATTTAGTCAATATGGCTCCCCAGCACTTCCTCCTCCTTTCCCACTTATTCCCATCACTTTGTCCCTTGTATCTACTGATCAACCTTTGTTTTTTAGGAGATTCACCCCCAGCTTTGTTTTCACATTTTCTTCTCTAACTTCCCTATGATGTCATATAACCCTTAACATTCTGAGTTTGACTTATTTCACTTAAAATTATTGCCTCTAGTTCCATCCATTTTCCTGCAAATGACACAATTTCATATTTTCTTTATGGATGAATAAAACTTCTTTGTGTATCTCTACCACATTTTCTTTATCCATTCATTTATTGAGGGACACCTCGGTCAGGTCCATAGATTATCAACTTTGGTATCAAGTGAAGTGAATAAATATTCAAGTTAATGATAGAACATCAATGCAAAATTGGCATCTACTGATATGATGCACATTAGCAATGCTGCAATGCTGTAAATATGGTCTAAATTCCTGGACTCTGTCATGTCATCAGTAAGTCATAATTCACTGCTGAGGTCTTAGTGATAGCACTGCTCAGGATATTAAGTGAACAGATAACGTAAGTTCATTTATATGTTGTTTCTACAGGTATGGATTCCATTCTTACTCTTTATCACCTAATTTTTGGAGAGTTAAGATTCTGTAAGAATCTTACCTGATATGAGTAACCTTATGAAGAGTATCACCACAATGAGGAGGCAAAAGAGGAAGTATGTGGAGAATTCCTTCATCCCTCAGCCTGTGAGGAAATCAAGGGATATATGTTTTCTTCTCTGAGCCTAAGAGAACCAAAACAGCCTTCTAAAAGGAAGAAAGGGCTTGTTTTTCTAGTTAGTGGAAGATGAGTGAATGAATGAGAGATAAAAAGAACAAGGCAACTGACAACTGATGAAACACAGGAGAAAGGGGTACTTTTCTTATTCTTTAGTTCTTCCTTTTGGCCCAAGCTGAGAGTAAAGCAAACATGTAAAGGATCCAGCTCTTACTTCTCTGGCTATGTGCATAGGCTACCTGCACAATGTCATTGTGTATCAGTCAATTTTGTTTCAATAAACTTCTTTATTTATAACTTGGCAAAATATTATTGTAAATATTCTAATAGTAATTTTTCCTTTTGTTGAAAAGAAAAGTGACTCTGTGAAATGAAGGACATAACAGAAAGAGAATAGAATGTTAAAACAAATTCTACAAGGATGTGCACAGGTCATGGAATATAAACCTGAGTATAATAACTTTATTTTTCAGACCCTAAGATATAAATGTAGGGAAGATTATATGGAATTCAAAGAAGACAAAGAATATAAAACACACTCTTAAACATCAAGGCTAAATTTAAATAAGTTTTGGTTCTTTAGAGGATATAAGATAGTGGTAAAAACATATAGATTTACAGTAAACAAAAGGTTACTGAGATGGCCCATTTTTCTTTGTTGGTAGTGGACAAATTGGAGCAAACCCCAAATTTCAAAGTCTGGCTCATATTTTCTAGTACACTCTGTTATTCCAAACAAAAATTTCTAACAATTATCCAATGCACTCAGTGATGATTGGGGCTCATTTGTTTTCCAACAGTCAACTGGAGAGACCTGGAGGGAGAAATCATTTCATGCACCTTCAAATTCAAACATATTGAAGATCCTTTTGAGTATAAGCTGAGCTATGCCAAGTATAGACTGCTATTCCTATCCATTTTGACACACACACTTCAAACACATAAATAGGCCAGGGGAAGATACACATTTAAACTCTCTTATTTTATTTATTTTATATCAAGTGTAATTATTTCCATCTCAAAAATTACTCTATGCATTTGTAGAAACAGCCTAGGCAATAGTACTTATCTTGAGAAATCTTTTATGTAACAATTCATAACAGAGAAGAAGATGCAAAGAACATGTGTCCCCCATGGTATTATTTATATTCTTGGACTGAGGTGGTAGACACTTTATCATTATAAGGATCTCATTCCATGCAAGCTTGGATGGCAACATCACATACAGTTAGAAAAGGAAAGAGCATGGAGGAGTGTGGAATTTTTATGGCCATACCAGGAATTGGCATATATCACTTTCCACTTTTTCACTTATAGAGAGCCTAATAATATGATCACAGTTAACTACAAGGAAGTTTGATAAGTGTAACTCAATATTATACCCAGGTTGAAATAAAATATTTAGAAGTTACTGAAAATTTAACAAATGAAATTGTGAAAACAGTCACCTATATCATGCATTGACATAAGAATACTGCTATCCATTACTAGTAGAAAAGTTTTTTATCCACACAGATGTCAACTATGCATGTTCACTGAAGGCATCACTGAATAGACTCCTACTGTCTACCTAACAATAGTAAATATATGTAAACACCATACAAGAATCACAAATCTTTCTTGAATTTACTTTCTCAGGCAAGCTGGATATATTAAATGTTGTTTAGAAATGAGCCAACAGAATCCACATTGAATTGTCTGATGGTAATGAAGCCAGTAACATCTTCAAACAGGTTCAGTGTGATAGGACATTCAGAATTGATCTTGACTGACCCAGTTCAAGAGTACACCACATTCTTATATTTTCATAGGTAATACTTTTCCATAACTTTTTCCTAGAAAAATCTACACTCCCTACTCTCTTTTATCTATTTCCAACAGCCTATCAAAAATATTTTAGTTCCCTGTGCTTAATTGTTTTTGCTATTTTTAGATAAGAAATTTTTCCTTTGTAGATGACATTAATTTTACCAAATATTTTTTAACTTTATGCAATGAGTAATAAAACATATAAAAATTTTGTCTCATTCCTCTTATTCAGTAAATGTTAAAATGTCATCAATTACTCTTATGATTATAGATTGCTCATTTTTATTGCTTCCTTCATTACATGAAAAAAAAAACAAATGCTTTGTGGACTACACATAAACTGATATTTTTATTGAGAATTTGGATATAGACATTAATTTTTACATTCTCACATTCTTTGTTCCCTTTGATTAAAAACCTAATTATTGCTTGAGTTTCAAAAAGAGTTTTAATTCATTACTTTGAACATCTAAACCACATAAAGAGTTAAAACACATACTATGTGCACAAAAACACAGAAGTTTTCATCACAACAAAGGAAATTAATAAATAAAATATCTCTTCAAATAACACACATATGCAAAACAAAAACATTCCTACTCAAACAATACTATCATATTCACATTTGTAAACACCCTTTCAGCCACACATTATACCATGACCCAATTTTCTCAATATGCTCTGAACTTATACAGACCAAGTTCACTCTTTTGCACAAACCTTTGGCTGCTGACTGTGAGTTACCTACATGGCAGAAACTTGCATAAAGGAACTTTACATTGTTGAACACTGAAATAGAGAGGTCTGTCCTTGGATAATATTTTGAAAAGTAACAGTGACAGGAGAACAAGCATTTTATTGACTTAAGTAACAATATTTTATCAACCTTTTCATTTCAAGTTTTGAATCTTGAGAATATTAAAGATAAGAAAAGTGTAAAAATATGGAGAAAATAAACACAACTCCAGGTATTAACCAAGGTTGGTGGGTTTGAGGCGTGTTGTTGGTAGGATCTAGTTGGAAGCACCAAATACTGATACATTTCACTTCCCTGTCTGAGTGAGAGGTAAATTACAAAACAAAGTAAGTATTACGTGGGATGGGTTAGAAAAGCAGAGTGAGGTAGAAATGATAGCAGGTGAACAGCTGTTTTAGCTGGTAATATTGTCCCTGATGGACTTCTAGAGTTTTCTCAGGTAATGTGTACTTCCTGCTATGCAAAATTTCACTGGAGATTAGGAAATGCAGTGGGTGGGCCTCCACTATGCTCTATGACAACAAACCAAAAATTGACAAAAAATTGAAAATTGATGATTTTCCTAACATAAAATTTTTCACCATCAGTAATAGAGATTTCCTGGATTATATGTAGGTCATTTCAAATGGAGTAGTCTAATTCAAACCCATAAATGATGAGAATATAGTAATAATAAAAGTTTGCTCTTTGGCAGTATATGCAATTTGTGTTCTATACAGTGATGGGCATTATCTGATTTTAGAGCTTTGCAAAAGATATTAAGAAATAATTGTTTGAATAAATACATAAGCTCTCATTACAGATTCATGATATTTGTTTCATTTTTTTGGAGTTTCAGACAGACATGCTTATTCAAATCATGTGTATTTTTTGGAGGACATTGTTTTTGTTCTGAAGAAAAGAGTTTACTCACTGAATTGGATAATTTATTTTTGTGACTCCTCTTTCTATATACACACTCTTTCATGCTTGCAAGAAAATTGTAGAATAGTAATGTCTAGTTAGAGCAGATGATTGGAATCAGAGTATAACTGATGAAACCCACCTTAGCATCTCTTCTCAGTCTCAACTTAAAGATGTAGTTTAGACACAATGATATGTTTACCTACTCTGTCCTTTGTTGAAAGTCTATCTTTTCTACCCTATCAACATGATCTAATCAAGAGTAGCCTTTCACTTACATGAAATGAGACAGACATCATTACCCTATGTACATGTATGATTGTATAAATGTTATGAATCTACAGTGTGCACAACCATAGAGATTAAAAGTTGTATCCCATTTGTGTACAGTGAATTAAAATGCAGTCTGTAAAAGTAAAACTTTAAATAATGAAAAGAATTTAAAAAATAGAATTTTATATTATGTTAGAAGAGAATCTGTTTATTTTCTAGAGAAAATATCATGTGAAAGAGAACAGGTTAATGTGTGAGTACAGTGTACTCAACTTGTCTTGTCAGTGAGATCTAAACCATGACAAAAACTAAACTATGCTAGTATTAGACCAATGATGTCTAGTATGCAAAAAGTAGTAAACACATGAATTTTTATCTAAACACACTTTCAACTATCCTAGAGACAATGACTTATCAAATATGAGTTAGAAATCTTTAAGTACAACACATATAACTACAAGGTAGATCCTTCAAATAAAACAAAATATCATAAATTTTAGAAAGGAATACTGATAGACAATATTGTTTGATGGCATATTTGTATGTTTAAGTCTACACAGGATATAAAACCAGAACCAAAACACCATCAAATTTTTTTCTAGAAAATTAATCACAATTTTAATAATTAGTAATATCACTGAAAATTTTAAAACTGGACACTAACATGCTACATGAAATAAACCAATCCCAAAATACAAAGGCCAAAACTTCCCTATGATATGTGAATTCTAACACAAAACAAGGGGTGAGGAGAGAATAAAAGTTCATTGAACTAGCCAAAGGGAGATAAAGAAAAGGGAGGGGGGAATAGAAAATCCTTAGAATGAATCAGATATAAATTTCCTATGTTCATATATAAATATACAACTAATAAAACTCCACATCATGTCCAAGCACAACATTCAGAACCTAATTAGAATGCTATACTCCATGTATTATATGTCAAAATGCACTCTATTGTCCCGTGTATTTAAAAAGAACAAAAAAGACTCTGATTTTAGAGCTTTGCAAAAGATATTAAGAAATAATTGTTTGAATAAATACATAAGCTCTCATTACAGATTCTTGGAATATGTGGAATCTTGTAAACTGCTATGCTCGTGAATTGTTTTTATACCAAGTATAGAGCTCAGGAGCATTTGACCATTGAGTCACATCCCTAGCCCAATTTTTGCATTTTATTTTGAGACCGCCTCCCATTTGCTGAGACTGACTGAACTCATGATACTCCTACCTCAGCCTCCGAAACCACTGGGATTGCAAGTATGCAAAACTGCACCTGGATATGAATGTGAAATTTTACAACCACTTTTGAAATCTCTGGTGGTATTATGTAGAGATGGACATATGCTTCTGTTGTTCGTCAATGAGTTCATTCTTAGGCATATATATATTAGGAATGCCTATGTATATTCACCATGCAAAAGAAGAATTACTGCAACATTATGTGCACATGGGAAATAATTCAAATTTTCTATTAGTAATGAAAGGTTAAATAAATGGACTGCATTATTTTAAATGGAATGCAATACAGAAATTAAAATATAATAGTTATATTAAAAGTATATATAATATGTTTTTTCCTATCCTTTCACCTTTAGCTTGTGGGTATCCTTTTCTATGAGATGAGTCATTGAAGGCAGCATATTGTTGGGTTTTTCTTTTTATTCCAATCTGACAGTCTATGTCTTTTGATTGATGAGTTCAGGCCATTAACATTCAGGGTTATTATTGAGATATTATTTGTTATACCTGGTCATTTTGGCTGATTTTTGGTTTTTAACTTGGCTTGTTTTCTCCCTTATTTGGCTATTCATTTAGGATAGTTCCTCCCTTTGCTGATTTACATCACTGTTTTTCATTTCTTCCTCATAGAATATTTTGCTGAGAGTGTTCTGTAGTGCCGGGTTTCTATTTGTAAATTCTTTTAGTTTTGTTTATCATGAAAGAATGTAATTTCATCATCAAATCAGAAGGTAAGTTTTGTTGGCTTTAAGATTATTGGCATCCATTTTCTTTCAGAGCTTGAAAAATGCTGTTACAGGTCCTTCTAAATTTTAGGGTCTGGTTTGAGAAATCTGCTGATATCCATATTGGTTTTCCCCTGAAAGTAATTTGATTTTTTTCTCTCACAGCCTTTAAAATTTTACCTTTATTTTGTATGTTATGTATTTTCATTATAATGTGCCTTGGTGTCAGTCTGTTGTCCAAATCTTTATCATGTTGGCTTAGGACCACACTTCCTTAATATGACTTCTAAAGCACAAGAAATACAAGTGGGAACCAATCATTGGGATACATTTAAGTTAAAAAGTATTTTCCCAGCAAAGGAAACTATCAGCAATGTGAAAAGAGAGCCTATGGAGTTGGAGAAAATATCCACCACACATAATTTGGACAGAGCACTTATCTCCAAAATCTATGAAGAACACAAAAAACTTTACACCAAGAATACATATAACCCAATTAACAAATGTTTTAAGGAAATGAGCAGACACTTCACAGAAGATCTACAAGCAATCAACAGATATATAAAAAAAGTTCAACATCTCTAGTAATAAGAGACATGCAAATCAAACTACCCTAAGATTCCATCTCACCCAAACTATAATGGCAATTATCAAAAATATAAGCAACAATAGGTGTTGATGAGGATGGGGGAAAATGTACATTCATACATTGCTGGTTGGGTTGCAAATTATTGCAATCACTTTGGAAAGCAGTGCAGAGATTCCTTAGAAAACTTGGAATGGAACCACCATTTGACCCAGCAATCCCACTCCTTGGCCTATACCCAAATAATTTAAAATCAGCATATTACATTGATGCAACCACATCAGTGTTCATAACTCCTCAATTTACAATAGCTAGATTGTGGAACCAAAAAATATACCCTTCAATTGATGAATGGATAAAGAAACTGTGGTATATATACACAATGGAATATTACTAAGCAACAAAGAAGAATAAAATTATGGCATTTGCAGGCAAATGGATGAAGTTGGAAAATATCATGCTAAGTGAGATAAGTCAACCCCTAAAAACCAAAGACTGAATGATTTCTCAGATAAGCAGATGATGATACAAAACAGGAAGTAGGAGAGAGGCAAGAATTGACGAAGAATGGATAGAATAGAGGGAAAAAAGGATGTGATGGGTGGGGGAAAGGAAAAATAACAGAATGAGACAAATATAATTACCGTATGTATAGGTATGATTACACATGTTATGACTGTACATCGTGTACAACCAAAGAAACAAGTTTCACCCCATTTCAGATTATCATATCCATTGAACACTTATTCATTTATTTCCAATCAAATTCTTTCTAGACTGGTGTGATTCTTATCAAAGAAATGCCTACCTGGTTTCCAGTGCTTTTGGGAAGGTAGACAAAAAGACAGAAGAGCTACAATATTCAAAGTGGAAGGGGTTGGCAACTAGAATGTTGGGTTTGAAGACCATGGAGTTTCAGTCTCCAGTAGGGGATTGCAAATTGTTTATCTCCACAGGGATTGTATCTGGGCATAGGAGACATGGGTTTCATGTATGGCTTCTGTAAGATCCTGTCTGTGCTGCACATACCTCCTGATGTTACAGAAAGTTGCAATAAGAGCACAATGACGTCACAGTTGCCATGTCAAACAGAGTGGCTTCTGGACCTGGCAGCTTCAAATAAATATTCTAAACAAGCATCAGCTCAGGTAATTGTAAGAGGGAAGATGAAGGGAGTGAGCCCCGGTGGCCTGCTCTTTCAAAGAAATGCAATCCTAACATCTTTAACCAGGAGCAGGTAACCAGGGAGTGTTGTGGGTGCTGCCCCTTGGGCCTTTGATCAAATAAGCTCCATTCAAGAGAATCAACCCTGATGAAATACGACAGTCCACATTATCCTCCAGGACTGCTAGGTGGCACAGTCTTTGCCTGGCACACCAGATTTATGGTCACTGACCACCCTGATCCTGCTGCAAGCAATAATTCCCCAACAGGTCTAGTGGAACTGGTAGGGATGGAGTGGTGTGGGAGGGCATGTGGGTCACCCAGCTTTATCAAAGTTGCTGTGGTATTATGCACCAAACCCAATCTTCTAGGTCTGGGCTCATCCATAATTTTTCTGAGTCAGGAATCTGACCTATGGCATTCCAGTCACACATATTCTGGCTCTTGACAGCTCAGGACAGGAAAGCATGCAGTGAAGTTTGTGGGTTTGGTGATTATTGAATTGGAAGAACTTACACAATTCTGGTGCAAAACCACTCCTTTCCAGGAATGCCCAAAAAGTAGAGAGCTGGACCCTAGAAAGTTTGAGTTCTAAGTGGAGGTGGGTGCATGCTGTGATTTCTAATGAGTAGAGATGGGAGACATCACTCAGCATGTGGTATGACATGGAAATGGTCACAAACTAGGAGAGATGTTCTATGTTCACTCCATCTTCCAGGTCCCACCTCATTGCTGCTGCCTTACAACTAGACTTTACTCAGAAATTCTCTTTTTATGAGTTTCCCAGGGGCCCTTAAACTCACTTTCAGAGTCACAAATATCTGGTCAATCTG